>NW_010544784.1:2513-10552 GCF_000687285.1 Phaethon lepturus
AGCAGGTGGGAGGGGTGGGATGCTGGTGCTCCCAGCCCGGCACTCCTGGCTGCCTTCAGAGCCAGCTCCCTCAGCAGGGCAGCAAGGGAGCCATGAAAACAAGCTCAGCCAAGGGAAAAAAAGCAAGAAATAGCATTCTTATTACAAGGTAAACAGCATTAACTCCATCCTGGGGAGTAGAAACACCACGGCGGTGACAGGCTTTTCTGCCCACAAGCTGTGTGGATGGGCGGTGGAACGTGTTCCACCCTCCCCTTGTGTAACGCTCCCCACGCAGCAGCTGTAAATAATCATTTACCTGCGTGTGCTCCTCTTTTGCTGCTTTTTTTAGGGCCTTTCTTCTCAAATACAGCTCCTGGAGGGGTGGCTGTGCTGGGGTGTGCGTGGCACAGCCTTGGTGATGGAGCTGGCAGAGCTCAGCCACACACGACTGGAGCTGGTGGCCCTGGGTTACTCCTGCGAGCAAAGCCGCCAGCTTCGGTAAGGGGGATGGGAGAGTGTGGGCTGCATTTGTTGTTTTTCCAGTGAAAAGAGCTCAACGGTTCCTTTTAGTTATTGTTTTTCCCAGACCTGCAATAGCATTTCTCCACACTTCGCAGTTCTCTAGAAAAGGTCTGGTAAAAACAGGTTGTCCGGAACACATCTGTCAGCGAGCCAGGTCTGCTTGTTTACCTGACTCCAGGATCTCAAAGCAGGTGCTCTGGGGAGTTGTGTGAGCCTTCCCTGACTTCAGGTGCTCAGAAACTGGGGACAGAAAGGAGAAGCCAGTCCCTTGCTATGTGCTTTTTTTTTTTTTTTTAATTGGGTAAAAATGCCCTACCACTGCCTCAGACCTACGGGTTGTCTCTTTGGTGGAGGTTTGCTGGTCACTGGCATAGCGTAACATGACAAACGCATCCTTGGGAGCGTGTGCCTGGGGTGGATGCTCTGGGGGCATGACCGTGCCCAAGCACACAGCCCTGTGCAAGGAGCTGGGGGCACCGAGGAGCAGCGAAACCCTCGGCCGCTGCTTTCCTTCAGGGAGGGATGTGGCCTTGGCCCAGCGAGCAGAGTCTGCACAAGAGGGAGTCTAATTTACAGTGCCCTGTAATTTGCTGATGCCGTAATATGTTTAGCTTGGGGAAAAGGCTCTGTTGATGTTAACGTGTTCACTCGCATTGGAGCTGTGGTATGTTCCATCGACACGAAAAACACCACCATGCTGGGCTGCGGCTGGACCATCCTTGAGAAAGTAACGGGGCAGTAGGTCGGCTGGGGCTGAGCTGTTGGGGCTTTGATGAAGTGGGAGCAGCCCCCTGAACCCTCCAGATGTGCCAGCCTGGCATCTGCTGCAGTAATGCTGTCTCTTCGTTAAAACATATTGCCCAGGTTAATTAGACTCGAAGTGTTAGCACTGGGTCAAGTAATATTTCACTAAAGCTTTGGAACTGGCCCCAAATCACTGATGACAGTGTCAAAAAGCAAGCTCCATCCCCCATCTACAACCCTTCCCCTAACTGCTGCTTTTCGAGTCCAGACAGTGATGATAATATTGTTGTTGGTACCAATGATGATAGCAGAAATAACACGAATGACCGCAAAGCACAGACCGGGGTGCCAGGGTGATACACCCCGCACGGACACTGGACAGACAGACTTGCACCGAGAGCAAATAATTACTGCTCTGTGATCTGGCCCCACTTTGGGATACAACACTGTCATGGCCAAACATGCCTCTCCGTTTGCCTGGCAGATGTGTTATTAATAATTGCTTACACCTATGCAGCACCTGAGCTCATGGGACTGCTTCAGGCTCCTGCTTCACGTTTCAGGGTAAGTCTGGAGGACTGAGCCCTGCAGACAGAGAAAATACTTGTCTGAAAATCAAGCCAACTCCGGAGTGGGTATTTATCTCCACCGGACTTAGATGGCTCTTTACAGTTTTATCTGCACACCTGAAGTCTTCATCATCCTCAGAGCAGCCTGGTGTGTTAGGACAGTGTGTCCACTCTGCTTACGGCTGGGCAGCAGGCAAACTATAGCCCTGAACCTAAACCCCTGAAATCCAGGGAGGTGCCTGCCGATCTAGGAGGCTTTGAACTTGAGTCTCTGGTCATCTCTGCTGGTGGTCTAACCTTCCTTCTCCTCCTACACAATTACCCCACACACTTGGGGAGCTCCGTGTGTGTTGGTTTGGGACTGACCAGCTGTGAATGACTTATTTGGCTCTGGGTGCAGGCACAGGATAAGGTTGGACCATTTTGTCCTCAAGCTGCCCTGGAAAGGGGGAGGTCTCCCTTGCTCTGTCCTTGCTGTCCATGTGCTCTTGCCTCCTTCTTTTTGCCATCTCTGGAGCACGCTTCGCTGAGCAAATACTTTTCTGCCAGGTTTGTCATGTGGTGGTCAGACCAACAGGAGGCAAGGAGCCGGGATGAGACCCTCCAGCTCAGAGGTGGGAGAGAAAAGCAGAGCAGTGGGGCAGGACCACGGTTTTGGCACTGGTGAGCCCCAGGACACGGCAGGCCAGCAAAGCTCCCACACTTTCTGCAGGATTTCTCAGAAACTGGAACATAAAATAAGTAAGACTCTGTCTGGTGTTTTTTTTGCTGCAGAGAAGTGACCAAGCTTTCCCTGCACACAACTAATTCTGCTGCAGGCATGAATTAGTCCTGATGCAGAGCAGCTCTTATCACCACAAGACCATGCTTTAATAGGAATTTCCTTACAATTTTTCCCCAGAACCATGCTCAGGCCAACTTTGAAAGGTGATGACATCATGACCCGAGTTAGGAGCAGATGAAAGTTGCTCTTACAGAATCGCACTTTGCATGAGCCTTTTTCCAAAACCAACAAATCAAGTGTTTCAGATCGAGCAAAAAACATTAATTACAGCCATAGCAGTAGTTCAAAACGTGACAGGCCTTTTATAACTTGTCTGTTACCGTAGATCACAATGTCAGTATTGCAGAAGTGTAGTTTGTTTCCATCATAATCATGTGGTCTAGCACTGAATAATGGAGTAGTGGAGGCTGCCTCTTTTTATCTTGGCATACACGGAGCTCAGCAGTGTGTGTCAACACTGAGAACACTTGAAGGATTGCATTGCTTTGTCTGCTTGAACCCAAAAACACAAGGGCTTTGGAGGGAATTCAAGCTGATTAGTAAAGTACCTGCTCTAAGCCAGCTTACCTCCTCCTAATATTGGCAAACTGGCTTATCTATGTCCTGGCTTTCAGAAGTTAGCCCTCCCTTTCCTCCTATTATTCACCTGGATAATGAAATCCAGGCTGTGTGAAAGGGGCAGTGATACACCCTGCACGCGAACTGGCCGAGGCTTCCATCGGCGCTCTGCTAGCCCCAGTTTATGTAGGTGATACCGTTCCCCAGCTCTTCTGAGCAGTGGCTTCAGTTTAGCTGTTGCCAAGTGCTGTACAAACAGCTCAGAGCTTGAAAAAATAAATAATGTATTAAGGGTGGGACAGAACCAAATATATGCCCTTAAATCGACTTGCTCATGCATTGCTGAAGTGCAGCAATCCATCTGGGAAGCAGGCGGTCTTGCTTTCAGCGTCCCCGAGCCTACACCGGGAGTTGCAGCACCTGCGCTCCCCTTCAGGATGCCACTCGGCTGTTCCTACTGAGTTTAAAGATGGGATACCTATGGAAATGATAGGCCAAATAAAGCACATAGGGTGCCAGGACTGACCACAGTGCCGTCCCTGTTTTGATCAGTTAAGCATTTCTTGCAGAATAGCTGCAGATGACGTATGAGTGCAGGGCATGCCCCACTCCCTTCCTGCCAGTGGGGAGATGTGCAAGTAAAGCAGTGTGAGTATTTCCATGAAAAGGTTTGGAGAAAGGCTCGTTTGGGGCTCCCCTGTGACATGGGTGATTTTGATTCACATCTCCTGGAGAAAAGGGAGCTAAAAGCAGTGATTCCAACATCCATGATTTCCCCAAGGAGATTCTTGCAGGACATTTGAGTTTCCACTTTTTTGCAGAACTGAAAGAAGTTCAGAAGAAATGCTGATAAAAGCTAAACAAACACTCTTCCTTCTCCCCCTGGAATTCATCTGCAAAACAACTCACAATACAGTTAATCGAGACCAGAAAAGTTCCTCTCAGAGTCGTGCCTTTTCCTTTTAAAAGCAAATGAGGTGATTTCCTACAAGAGGCTGTTCCTGCTCAGCGTTTGTAGCGGTGTTTTTCTTCTCAGGATAGGTAGCCACACATATTTGTGGACACCCCCGGTGTACCGGCTGCTGGACGTGCCGTAACGCCCAGCCTGGGATGGGAGAAGATGTCCCTCCCCACAAGCACGGCACACGGGTCTGCTCCTAACACCAGTAACTCAGCACCGGCTACTCTTCCTCCCCGTGCTCCTCGGAGCCCCCCGGCAGTGCAATCTCTTGCGTGTCAAAGATTTCATTTTTCCTGGTGGATGTTTCTCATGTGGATTTAATTCTGTTTGTGGAGACTGCTGTGTGCACAGACCAGAGGAAGGGGGTGGGAGCAGTGTCAGCTTCCCCCTCCTTATCTCTGGTTGACCAGGGCAGGTGGGGAAGGGAGGCTCTGGGCTCCATCCAGCCCAAAACCTGTGGGATGGCTAAGGATGGTTACTATAATGATGGTATCTCATTCCAGAGGAGACCAGAAGAATGTGGTGGGTGCAATCTGGGACACATTCCCACACCCACCTCTGTATACTTACACTCATTCAGCTTGAACATCCAATTAAGCTTGATGGTAGCAATTAAAAAAAAGCAGCAGTATCTGTTCTTACTCATCTGTGAAAACCAGTTAGCGAGATTCTGTTACAGACGATCAGTCAAATTTGAAGCTGACTGGTGAAGTTAAACTCTCAGGGTAATTCTGTCTTTTGGAAATGCCGCGCATGTGTGTCAGCGTAACGCGGCACAGCCCAGCACAGGCAGCCTGCCAGCAGGGTGAAGTTTAACTACTCAGTAGAGTGGAGAATGGGTATTCATTCTGACTGGGACCTGCAGGAGTACAAGTGTCCTTGTGCAAGTGTGCACACATGTAGGTGACATACGCACACGCGTAAGTGACATTTGCACACTGGAATAACTTTGCAAGGGCAAATGCCAGAGCGTTAGAGACGATCACAGCATCCGCTTGAAAAAGGCTTCTAAGTGGCATCATAAGAGTAATGAAAGCTTGTGAGTGCTGCCATTTGTGGGGCAATTTCTGTTATTTTTACGTGAGGTTCCCACTGGGAAAAAGGTTAGGTCCATTTGTTTGTTGTAACAACACAGGAAGGGAAGAGGTTTTCCTTTTATCCTGCTATTACAGCTACCTTTGTCATCATATCCCTTTTCTCATCTGGTTGAGGTCTGTATTCAAACTAGCAAAGATCTTGTCCATAGCTACCATTCAGTAAACAGTAACAAGCTACAGCCAGCTTTTCTCTAGACTGAATTAAACAAGCAACAGATCAAAGATGTAACACATTGACCTTTCCTTACGCTAGAGCAGGAAGGGGCATATTGGACCCCCTTAGCAAAGGGATTCCCTTGGTTCTGATGATAGAAACCCCTGACCACAGCTCATCGAATAGAGAGCTCTTGAGTTCTGAGCTAAAATGTCCTAAATGTGGTTGATGAGCTTCTGCCAAAACTAGTGGTGAGCCCCTGCTTTATTTGGGTGCTCATGTCAGTTCAAATCCAGAAACGATCCCAATCTCTCCAGAGTGTTACTCTTTGAAAATGTCATCAGATTCTCAGATCTGGAAGTGCCCTGAGGCAATCCTTGGCTACCAACTCTGGACTTTCATCAGCCACCAAAACTTCGACTAAGCCCTTTCTCCTTTTGGATAAACAAACCACCCTTTGCCTCCCTGATCCCCATCCAACAGAACAGTCACTCCCAAAAACGAAAGCAAGCTAATTTACTGATCTAAACTGCTCATTTCCCAACATAATATTCAATGCTGTGAGTCATCCAAAAAGACTCTCCCCTTTTCCGTTAAGGTCAGAAGCAGTTTCAGCGGGGAGCGGGCAGGGCACACTGCCTGGTCACACAGCACCAGGCTGAGCTGGCAGCACTGGCAGCAGAATCCAGGTGGAGGAAGGCTTCCCACATCTGCCTCTACCTCAGCTCCTTGCTGGCACTGCTCAGGGAAGTATATTCTTTGCATCGATAAATCTGATTATCAGCTCAGTTACACTACGGCAAGGTAGGTACAACTCCACTGGAATCACATGCCAGGGGAGCGTAAATAAAATCCAAGGTCAGACTGTAAACTTAAAGGAGGTCAGGCGAACAAGATCAGTAGCATTGCCTGAACCTTCTTTTTTAACGACTCTTTTTGGATGCAAATAACTCAGTTTAATAAAGGTAAGTGCTGCCCCAGGACTCAACGTAATTTGGGTGACAAATGAGGGATGGCTGGGAGGCAGGGAGCTTCGCCTAACTTTAGAAACAGTTTCATCTCTCAGAGCTGCAACAGCAAGGACTTTTCTTTGTGTTTCTGTCCTCAGACAAACTTCCTTTGTTCTGGTGCAGTTTCTCCTCCCCTGGAATTTGCTGTCCCAACTGCCTCGTTCAGTCATGCTCAGGCTTGCTCCAACGCCAGCATCTCAGAAGTCTGATGAAACCTTCATGATCCCTGCTCCCCTCGTACGCCTCTACCCAGCCACCCAAAGAGAAGCCACGGAGCCTTTTCCTGCGACAACGTTGGCCCAGCAGCACCAGGCAGGGAGCAGGAGCAGAGGGATCGCACCCGCTGGAGCTGGGCCTTTGGGTACTCAGATGTCCGGAGGGAGACTGGCTCACCAGGAGCACGGGAATCTTGTCCAAGGCCCCTCTTTCCTGATGAATGTTTTCGCACCCGGGCATACCTTGACCAGAGTGGAGGACAGGCAGCCACCCAGAACAGCCACCGGCCCAAGGTGAGGACACTCCCTTGGGAGGACATTTGCAGCCTCCAACCTGACCAGATCGGGAACATGAATTAAATCTTCCACCTCTCACATGGGCACCCCAACTGCCAGCACCTGCACAGGCTGCCTTTCTTCAAGCTGGCTGTTTTTGGCTTTGCACGCACCTGGGGCGGAGGTTGGGGAAATGCCCATGAGCTCTGCTTTAGGGCGTCCAGCTTGACCTGCTCCTTTGCAGGGACTCAGATCTTGGGCACCTTGGCACAGCTTGGTGAAAGCTTGGGATCCTGCTGGGTATGCGGACAGCCTTCAGCGAGGAGCTATGGCCTAGGAGCCTGGCCCATTCCCACCAGCTGAGACCAGTTTATCAGCAGTCTTGTTGGCTGACTCAGCCCAATTCTCCCAGTCAACTTTACTGAGGAGCACCTCTTAAATCATGGTGTGACTTCAGAGTCGGGTGAATCAGACACACAGTGAAGGAGTCACTCTAGGATTTATGGATTTGAGTGCAAGCTTAACTGCTGCCTTATGCTGGGATCACTGTCTAAAGGCCAACACCAAATGCAAAGTCTAAGGCAGCAGGATGCCGGCTGCAAGAACCCTCCTCCATTTCATTGCTGCTTGTGGAGCTGTGCAGCCACTTCTTCATGCAGAATCAGAGTGGTCTGAAATCTCCTGCATCATTCGTAATCATTAACATGTTCCTCTACACATAGAAAGTCCTTTTGCAACAGGTAGGATCAAGCCTAAAGTCAAAAAGCAGCGAGGGAATTCTCACTGCTAGCGTCAGACCCTCGTTGCTCAAAGGACCAGTGTGAGGCCAAGTTTTCCACATTAGGTAGGAGCTGTCATCACTGGAGGGAGCAAAGTTTCACCCGAAGAGGTTGTTTCTATCAGTGCTGCCTGTACCTGCCCGTGCGATGACATCCACTTTGGAGTTCCAAGGAGGGGGAGCGGGAAGGGACCGGGCTCTGTGTCTGATCAAGTCTGTATCTACACCCTTGCCTTCGCTTCTTGCTTTATGCTGGTTTGCATTTGCTCCTGTGCTTTGTGGGAGCAAAAGTCAAGTTTCAGGAAGCGTCTCATTAAATTTTCCATATTTTGAAATGGAGTGACTCACTCTCACCGAGCCAGCCGCTGTTTTGTCCTCGCTGTGTGTGC
>NW_010544784.1:10583-15990 GCF_000687285.1 Phaethon lepturus
ACAACTCGCCCCGGCCCCTCGCCTGGCCCCAGGAGTCCAGGGAGCAGGGGGTCCAGTCAGCCACCAACACTCATCACCTTCCCCCTCAAAAAATGTCCCTTTGTGGCTTTTAGACACAAACATGAATGTACATGAAAGGGCAGTGGGTGGGGGCTTGTGCTGAATAATAAGCAGCAGCCAAACAAGTCGAGCAGGTCTGTGGAAGCAATTCAAGGCAGGCAAGCCAAAAAGATCGGTCAGGTGAGATGTAATTATAATCCCTCCAAGCAGGGACACAAGGAGCCAAAGGATCCACGACACAAACAGCGGCTGTGCGGCCATGTTACACCAAGGCCCCGAGTAACAACATGTTTACGACTTCACGTTTGTCCTGGCCGAGCCAGCTCCGTGATGATGTAACTGTGAGCGCGTCATACCTTGGCCGGGCCAAAATCTTTCCGGGTGTACGAAGAGATAGGGAAGAGGGACATAGGGACACAGTGCAATTTTTTTTTTCCGTTCTTGTGTCCTATCCTAAAAATATTTAACTGGAAAGCAATTTATTTAGGATTTTTCCCTTGTTTTCCATTGTGTGTCATGTGCTTTACTGGTTTATAGATGATGAAGGGACTGCAGAGCAACAGCTCACATCCAGCAAAAGCAAAATGAAGGTTCAGAGCCCAAGCGAATGGTCCCCAAACCTCTATTACCCTGTTAGATAACAGAGAGGCCAAAAGGTACCGTGGTTTTCACCAGAAAATAGCCTATGGAAGGATCCTGCTCATTAAGCTATCCCTCACTTGTTTTCTTTCTTTAGCTGCATGAAGTTTGCAGTCTTGGCTGCCCGGTGGCACAACAGGAAAGGGTGGCCATCCTGAGCCAAGTGCCCAGCCAAAAGCTAAAAGAAAACCCTACGCTATAGCCAAAGACATAGCTTAACCTAAAGGAGCATCATCATCAGAGTAAAGAGTTAAAGCGGGGGAGTTTCAAATTGTCCAGTCATTTCAGATAAGATCTGACTTTCTAAAAGTGAAAAAGGAAATCATATCAAAGGAGGGGGGAAGAAAAAAGCCAGGGAAACGCTGAAAGCTTTTAGGCTTTGTTCTTTTATCACAACAAACTGAAAAAGAGGGGCATGATAGCCCCTTTGTAAGTTGCATTTAAGAGCTAGACCCTTCTTCATTTCAAGCTAAGGGAATTTTTGCTTTTGAGTTTGAAAAAAGCAGGATCAGGGTCATGATTTTTAAAAAAGCTTAAATCCCAGGCATGTTTTTAGAAACAGATTCAAAAGCACATGCTCACTGCAATTATCTATGCCTGCGGTGTTTTCGGACATGTGGACTTCAGGAAAACAATAGCCAGCCCTGTTATCAGCACAAAGGAGGATCAGTTTGGAATTACCGTACCTGTAATGCCGGCAGCCCTCAGCTGCAAGGGTTTCCATTCCCACTGTTGTTCAGTTGTGAATTTACTTACAACATTCCTGAAACAAAAAAAAGAAAGGCATTCCTGACTGAAGTGTGGAGCAATTGGGAGAGCTGGCACCCTCTAAACAATAATCTTAGCACAGGTCTTGCCTAAAACCAGGGGGATATTCTGCCAGTGGAAACTGATGGCTTTTGAAGCAGGAAAAAAATCAGGTGGGGGGAGTTATCTGGGCACTGGGATGCTCTGGCTCAAACGCAGGCACTGCACAAGGGTAAAGAAGTGATAGGTGTGATCCTGGCTGTAATATTGTCCTGTGCAGGAGCCGAGACTGTTTTCATCTATTTAAAACACAAGACCATGATGAACCATTGCAGCCCTAGAGGACGTTGGTTTAACAGAAAGGTTTGGAGATGATGGAATATTCTGATGCCACCCGGTGTGATCACTGAGAGGCACATACATCCTTGGGTAGCTGGGTTGGGCTGGTGAGGAATTATCTCTTGGAAGCCCTCAGCTTGTTATTTAGGTTAACTACATGTGATTCTCTTATGTATTTAACACTCCCAAGGATAATATTGTTGAATCTCAGACAGTTGGGTGGGACGCAGCTAGGCATGGGCCTTAAGGATTGAGCTGGGAAAAAAAAAAGCTGATAGTGGAAGTTGGGTGAGTTTTGGTGGGTTCTGTCTCCCCAGACCAGGAGCTCCAGGGGGGAAGCGGTCCTTCTGCGCTGTTTGCACTGCAAACTACGCCATGCAGGCAGCGACCAAAGTGCCAGAAACCTCTTAAAAACATCTTCGAGATCTTGGGTCTCTGGCTGCAAATTCTCCATGGCCCAGGCCTCTATGGTATGTCACTGTAGGGTGATGGGTCACCCTGTGGGTGGCTGCTGCAGTGGAATGGAGCCCACGGCAGCCCGGAGCGGGGACCGGTATCTGTGGCAGCCATCTCGGCTCCTTTCATAATCGATGGGGAGAAACCGGGAGGAAGGCATGATTCACCCAACCTGCCTGACACTCCGCCCGAGCATCCCATGGGTCGCAGCCCTTCTGCCTGGAAACTGCCCTGCCAGACTCTGCCGCCACTCCCCTGCCTGCACGGCTGTCGCCCACACCCCGCACCGCCACGTGCGTCCTCTGCTGATGGCCCCTGAAACCCACATGCAGGGCAGGACGCTGCAGCCTCCCTGCCTGTGCCGTGAGTGCCGGGACGGGACAGAAGCCGTGACGGGGCAGCACCCCCAACCAGCACCCTGCCTCCTGCATGGGTGATCCCTTGGCACCCTGAAGCGGGAACGAGTTTGTGTCACTCTCATCCGCATGATCTCAGCTGTGCTTTTGGTTTCTCCATCTTGCCAGAGGAGGAGCTGAGAACTGCACCAGGTGTGATTCATGTGCCATTACTGTGGGTAAGCCCCGTGGGGACAATTTGCAGTCACTTAGATAAAACACCAGGTTTCCAGGGTATCGGGCATTCATGAACTGACACAAATTGCAGGCAGAGTGCTTGGGAGCTCCTGGACCCCTCTGCTCTCTGGAAAAGGCACCCGTGGGCTCCCCCCTGCCCTGGGCTAACCAAAACTATGATGTGGCGTGGCAGCGAGCCGAGGCAACAGCCTGCCCGAGGGCTTTCCCCTGCGTGGGGAGTGGATGCTCATGCCTCCCTGGCAGGCTTGAGAGAGACCCAAGCCAGCAAGAACGGACTTGGGATGGGGAGGATGCAGAGGAGGGTGATCCCGGAAGGGAAGAGGCAGGACAGGCTGCACTGAAGGGGGGACGTGGAGAGGGGAGTGCCTGGAGGCGAGGCTGAGGAATGTGCCGGGTGAGAAGGTGACAGCAGAATGTGGGGACACTGGGGAGCAGCCTTGCTGGGGGTGATGAGGTGGAGCTGGGGGAAGAGCCAGTGGAGGAAGGGAAATGTGGCAGATCATTTCCCAGCTTTCTGCCACAAATGAACAGAGGTGGGAGAGGGAGGACAGATATGGAGACTTGGCTTACCTCTATCAAGTTAACCTTTCTCTAAAGACTTGCTGAGCAGGTAGCCCATCTCTGTGGCATGCAGGAGCCAGCCCTGATGCCTCATGCTTCTGCACCCTGTGGAAATGCACCACTCGCCGCTAATTCAGCACGTGCTGAGACCAAGTGAGTCCAGGCTGATGGCAGTGGGATGTGAGTGTGGGGTGCCAGGCTCAGCCCCCCCTGAGCTCCTGGCCCAGACCACGCTGAGCCTTGATGAAGCTGGATAACGGGGTCTGGGTGAACGGGTCCTGCAGGGAGCCTGGCAGAGCCAAACAGCCAGCTTGTGCCCAGCTCTGCTATGCACTGGTTAAAGTCAGCTTTGGTGTCAGCCTGAAAAACCCTCTGATAAATAAGTCAGCCAGCTGCGTATTTACCTTCCAATGCCGGCCAGCACTGACATGCTTTGCAGAGCCAGGCCCAGCTCCAGGGAGAGGGGGAGCACCTGGGAATGCTGCGGTGGGGAAGCAGGAGGTTCTATAGCTGTTTGCAGTGGGCGTCGGGTGGGTCACCTGAGCTGAAGGGGCCTCCCAGGTCCTTTTTCTCCCTTGCCAAGAAAGGCTTTCCGTGTCTGGCCTCCCGATTCGATCCTGCAGCCCCTCCCGGGGAGCGGGGTCACTTCACTGAGCCTGGGAAATGGACTCCTGGTAGGGCTCACATCTCATGGGGAGCAGGGTCCTGCCACTGCCGGCGAGGAGATGGGCTCGGGGGGCTGCAGAGAGCTCGGCAGAGAAGTGAGCCAGGCTGTGGCTATGTTCTCTATTGCTGACCATTTCTCTCTCGCGAGCTGACCACCTCTTTGTACTCCCCCACCCTTTCTGGCTGCTCTCACGCTGAACAACAGCAATAAAAAGACATTTTTCAAGTGAAATGGGGCCAATGCCTGACCCGGGAGTGGTGTGTAGGGATGGGCTGTTTTCTGGGTGCAACGGCTTATAGAGAGACTAAGTGTTTTACCAGACAGCAGAGCACCCTGCAGGGACTGGAGCACCCTGATATTAACACTGCCTCCCCCCCCGCCACGACTGACAGCTAAAGCTGAACGTCCCCCACCTCTGCGTACACCACCGTGGTCTCTGCTCACTTGCTGATTTTTTTTTTTCTTTTGAAAGAATGCAGTAACCTGCTGCTCCTGGACGGCTCTGAGTTGAATTTCCGCTTCAAGCGCTCTCGCTTCCAAAGCGGAGCTGAGAGTGCAGCCAGCCGAGCCGCTGGAGAATGGCACGCTGCCGGGGAAGTGCTTGGCAGAGGCTGCTGGGGCACCCCAAAATGCCTGGAGCAGCCGGCTGGAAGGGGGGGATGCATGGGGAGCACCGCATCTTCCCGAGGGGGTGGGACAGCTGTGGGGTGCATTGCCCCGGCTCGGCTCCGGGGGAGGCTGTGCGGAGGGGGGGCTCACGGTAACAATTTTCCACAAAACTGGAAAACTTTGCAGAGCATTTCATGGCAATAGGTGTCATTTAGGCTTTTCCCTTGGGAAGATTTCTACGGTTTGGGAAGGAGTTTTTGCAGGAAAGGACAGAAATCTGAGGAGGGTCTAGGAGGATGTCCTGTAGCCAGACCTTGGGGACAGGGTCAGTCTTTCTGGGTCTGTGAATATTAAACATTTATGCTGACTGGAAAGTCTGGCAAGGTGAAGTCTGCCCCTACAGCTCCGTGTGGTGGTAGTCCCACTCCCTGTCTTAAACTGCACAGAACAGAAATTTCAGCCTGTTTTCTAAGCAAATGACCTGACATCTGGGTGAGTGGCTGTTGGTTGGGTAGTTGTGCTGTTGGCAGGGCTTGTTTTCCCCATCCCTGTAATTTCTCTCCCTAGTTAGGAAACCAGTTGCAGAGCATCACTGGATTCTTCCAAACACAACAACCGTTCCCCAGCCTGGGGAGCCCCGACCTTCCCGTGTCAAAGTCTGTGGCCAGGTGAGGGTCAATGTGCTCCCCTCCGCCCCTGCCCCCCCCGGCTTTGCAGGCAGGGCGGGGGGCGGCCG
>NW_010544784.1:16007-18488 GCF_000687285.1 Phaethon lepturus
GGTGGCGGCCCCCCGCCGCCGCTTCTGCGGGAGCCGCTCTCGCAGCTCCATCTGCAGGTGCTCAGCCCCGGCTGTGCCTGCACGGAGCTCAGCTCCCCGGAGCGTGGATTTCCACCCAGGCTGCTCTGGTCACGCTGGGCCTGCTCAGCCCGTTGCTGTCTGGCCCTTTCCGTCGGGTTCCTGCCCTGCGTTGCGACACTGGGGTGCCGCTCCAGCCGGCTGTCCCACTGTCTGCCCCACCACGCGGCGTGTTCTCATGCTTCGCCCACCAAACTCTTTGAACCAGTCTGTAAGATCCTTCTTATCCTCCTTTAGATCTTCCCTTGAGACAGGATTTCACTGGGACACTGAGAAGAAATTCATCGTCTAGCTATGAGGAGAGGAAGGGTGTGTGGCGGTATCTTTAGCCTCCGGTCCCTGCTGGGACACCAGCTTCTGGTGTGTGATGTGAACCATTTGCTGACATCCACATTTTTAAACTTTCCCGAAGTTGTTCTGCTTGCAGCTGGGTTTCTCTGAAGAAACAGGACCACAAAGCCATGGGCAGCAGTTCCTGGGAAGGTGGTCTAAGGAGTCTGCAGAGGTTCCTGTCCCAATCTGCCCATGCTACCCCCTGTCACGGGTGACTGTCCCTGGAGCAGGCAGGAAGGTGTATTTGGCCTCAGTGCAAAGTCCATCAACAGTTCAGCCAGAGCCTATAACAACATTTCATCATCCTGGTGTCCCTTTTTGCTCAGTGCTCCTCGGGACAGGCAGGGGACTGTGGCAGCCTGCTCCCAGCTCTGTGCAGGGCTGTGGCCAGCCCCTTTGCCTGCCAGTGGGCAAAGGGAAAGCCCGCATCATCCAAAGACCAGAGCAGCTCTAACTGCTCCTTTGGTGGTTGCAGTGGTTGTGATGGTAGCTCTGCACACCTTTGAAACCACAGCTGCAGGGTTACTGCATTGACCCAGGCAGTGTGTGATCAGATCAGCGCTCTACCAGGAGGGGATATGAGGATTGGAAAGACCTTAAACATCCTCATCTGCAACTAAAACCAGTATCATGGGAGCAGCCATGACTTCTGAAGAGGGGGCTTCTGGTCTTGCATTATTAACAGCAGCAATGCAAAGCTTTTTAACAGCAATCCTCCAAAACCTAGTGTGTGGCTTGCATATGCAATTTTTGTCCAGTTTGCTGTGTGTTGTGAAAGTCATCTGCTCTCAAATGTCTGTGGGCAGAGCTTGGCCGACTCTCCACAGGTGGGAACGTCAAGATACTGGAGCAGACTGTGGAAAAAACTGCCCAGGAAGAAAGAGGCTCCTCAGCCCAGGGCTGACTCACTGTCAGGTTAGATTTCATGGTGGCTGCTGTTGCTGTACCCTATTAAAGAGAACGAGGAGCACTGGCCTACAAGGCTTTTAACTCAACATTTTTCCTTGGTACATGAAAACAAAGCTGACAAAATGAGCCAGAGATGGTCAGTTATTCAGGCTTCCAGCTCTGCTTGAAACAAAGCATTCAGGCTGGGCTGCTCATGGGTTGTGTGTTGATCCCCTTAACCTAAGAAAACATGAGCATGGTCCCTCCTGTCAGCCAGATGAGAGCTTTGCACCCCATCTCTTGTGCCTACGTGCACAGCCCTTGCTCATCCATCCATCTGGAGGAGACAGCAGCAGGGACGGTTAGACTGACCACCAGCCCAGAGTCTGGGAACTGCTGGCTCTGAAATTTGGGCTTAGAGAAATCCCAACACCTGTGATATGTAAAATGGCGGATAATGATGCCTCAGCAAAAGTTTCTTAGACCTGTTATGGGGATTAACTAGCTAATCCCTGCAAAGTGCTGTAGACATCTGAAAGGCAATGTTAATATTACTGCCTTCTACACAGGCAAACAACATTCCCTTCATTTGAGAACTTAAAGCAGACTACTCTCATTAAGACTCCTAGAAGATTTTTTTGCAACCTTTTGTGCATATGACCTTGCCACAGCTGATGTGACCAGTCTGTGTGAAAGAAACTGCCGTGATCCTGTTCAGTTTTTTAGCAGTCAAGCATAGTTGTTTCATCAGCTCATTTGTCTGAGGCAGAGACCGATACGTGAGATTTCAGGCCCCTGGACCAAGCCCAGTATCTGTCTTGGCACAGCTGGGCTGATGTTGGCCTGGCTTCACCTGCAGGTTTGCAAGCTGTCCGTGCTGAGTTAGCTGGCAAGAATCACATAAATAGCATCAATCCACTTACTTTTCGACACATCCAGGCAGCGCAGTCTGGAGCAGAGCGTGCCTTGGCTGCTTCAAAACTAGAAGAGGGCAGGTAGGAAGGTACCATGCGATGGGAAAACAGCGGTTGCACACAGCTGGCAAAACCAGCAGAGTCAAGAGAATCTCTGCCTCTGAGAAGCCCCGGGGATGCGGAGGTGCTCAGCGGCCCCGGGACAGCTTCGCGCGAGTGGCGGCGCAGCTTGCTCGGCACTGCCGCGGAGCCCGGCGGCGGCGGGGCC
>NW_010544785.1:0-236 GCF_000687285.1 Phaethon lepturus
GTCCCCCCTGCCCGCCGGAGGAGGATCAGGAAGGGGGGAACTCACCCCAGGAGGCGGATGAGGGTGGGGATAGCTGCCTACCTGGAAGCCTGTCGCGGATGCTCGGGCAAAGCCAGTCCCTCCGCCTCATCCGCAGGTTTTTGCTACTTTTCCCCCTCCTTCCCTCCCTCTTCTCCCTCCCTCCCTCCGTGCTCTGGTGAAAGGTTGCGTGTTCCAGCCCAGAGATTCAAACGTTA
>NW_010544785.1:257-1165 GCF_000687285.1 Phaethon lepturus
CATTAGAAAAAAAAAAAAAGGGGGGGGGGGGGGGGAGAAGAAGAAGAGGAAAAAAAAGGCGTGTTTATATTTCAGATCTTTTAAAAGGTCGGCTTTAATTAGGTTAAATACAAGTATTATTGGCCCAGAAACACATAGTGCAATAAGCTCGTTACAAGCCTAATTTCAACGTAAAAAAAAAAAAAAAGAAAGAAAAAAGAAAGCCTTAAGATTTTGATCTTGGTATTCTGCTTCCTGTACCTTCCTATGTTTTGTTGTTTATTTCCTGAAAGTGATACAATTTATATGCATTAAAAAACAATTCAGGGTGACTTCTATCTTCGTGTTTCATTGAAAATTTTTTTTGTCCAGTTCTCTCTAGTATTTTGCATTTCCCCGCGGTGCATGCCCGGAGTGGGGGGCGGCTTTTGCGGCTGAGCGAGCTGTGGGGTGTCTGTGCATGAACCTGCTTTGAACTTTCCGTGCATCCCGGTTCCGCCCGACCCTCCAAAAAAGCTCCTCTCCCCAGCTGGTCCTGCTCTCTCAACCCCTTGACAACAGAACTTGGGGGGGCGGGAGGGGAGAACCATTTGCCCTGAATCACAAATTTTCATGGCTCGGAAAGAAAAAGGTAACCCTCATGTCTAGCTCAATTAATAAACATGGTGATTTCACACCCAAAAAGAGGACATTATTCCACGGGAGCACTATCGGCTCCATCAAAAAGGGGTCACAGCGCAGCTGTGGCGAGCCCGGGGTTATTATGCAGCCTGATGATAGGATCCCGTTTGCCATCCCGGCTCCTTCCTCGGGGCGACCAATAGCCCCCGGCAGGGCTTGTGCCACCTCATGATAAAGGATTTACCCGATGTGTGAGGAAATGGAGCAGCTTTCAGATGAGAGGTAATCAGCTTGCCGCCCCCCCCGCG
>NW_010544786.1:0-7096 GCF_000687285.1 Phaethon lepturus
TGGGGCTGCGCGGGGGCTGGCTGAACAGCACGGCAGGGCAGCGGAAGACGGGGCAGTCGCCACGCTCGTCACCTGTGACTTGCTCAACACCACGCAGCCCGTGCGGAAGAATGCAGATTAGTTGAGGTTTCCAAAAAGACACGGGCTCCATGGTCAGCCTCACCCTACGCCAGGCACCGTGCCTGCAAGGCTGGGACCGGGTGGGGCTCCTAGGGCTACGGAGCTGTCACAGCCCCAGATGAACCACAGGGTGGTAATTTTCCCCAAAAAAATTACAAAGTGAGAGCTAGTTACACTTACTTATAAATATTTATTTGTACTAAAAGTGAGTGTTTTGTCGCAGAGTATCAAGTTCAGAATATATTAAATCATGAGATGAATCAGTTGAGGTACAAATTCCAGTCTCATGTCTTTAATAAATACACTTTAAAAAAAACAACTAGTCCACATACTCTTATTTTATAATCAGAGGTAATCAGTACACTACGCTATTTTAAAAGGATAATACAACATTTGTGTTTTGCTGTAACCATTTGGATTTACGGCGTTTTTTTTTTTAACCCATTATTTTATGATAAGTGGCAACAGCACTATTTCACTACTTAAAAATGACAAATATCGCAACTGTAAGTGGGAGTATTGCTCTTGTCTCCCAGGTCCCTGCCAGAGGGCCCGAGTGTAAAAGGCACCCGTGCTAGTGTGCTTCCAGCTACTGCCATAGACCTTGCAGCATTTTTCTTGAGGTATAATACAGCTGTGAGCTCTTTGCTCAGAATACTTAAAAAAAATTACAAAAACGAACCCCAAAACAGTTGACAAATGAAAAAAACCTTTTTGCCAAAATATTCCCAATCTGTCTCATACGTAGTCTCAGATCCTGTACCATGGCCACAGCAAAACGGGTTTTCGCTTGAGATGTAGCTCCCTAGCCTAAGTTACAAGCAGAAGCACGACTGTTTTTACGGAGCATAGATCCATTTGTGATTAAAACTGAAGAGGAGGAAAATGCCATTTCCATTTCATTTGAAACACATTCTGACCAGTCCTAGGGCATCTACTAAAAAAGGACGAGTACAAAAATCATCAGTTCAGGTTGTTGCAGTAACTAACAAGTGCACAGCTCTCCTCCCACCCTGAAATCCCCACGCCTGAGCGCAGCGGCCGCAGGATCAGCCCTTTCCCTGGGAAAGCCACCGCTGACCGCAGGCAGGGCGCAGAGGCACAGGCAGGGGCAGGCAGGAGGCTGAGGGGCTCCCAGCCACGCAGGGCGTTGCGCTCAAACCTCAACCACCACCAAGACGGGCACCGGTCCTGGCCGGACGCGCTCGGGGCGAGACGCAGATGGGGCCAGGCAAAGCTTCGGTGTCGAGTCACTCAGCCCCATCGCAGGTCACCGCGAGAGCTGCGAGTCAGCGGGAAAGCCTCACGCGCCGCAGCAAAGCCCACGTCAGGGTGTGGAAGAAGACGAGGTCTGCAGTAACGTTCCACCAGCCAGGGCTGGGAGCAGCACCAGCCACCGGCTCTTGGTTCTGCCCACCCCATGTGGCTGGGGGTGACCTGGGGGCTTTTCTGCCATCCTCTGGCCATCCCCCAGCCGGAGCCAGCATCACCATCCCGCCAATACCAAATAAAATCAGGTCACCTGTACCCACGCAGGGTATGGGTATGGAGGAGGGCAGGTGCTTGAGCCATCTCTTGCCCAGGTACAGCTGCTCCGACCCACCTCGCACTGCGACTTTGCTGTTTTGCCTTTAACAAAAGGCCTTTCTTCCAGTGGGAGGGGGGCAGGCAGAGGAAAGGGGGATCCAATCCTGCCAGGGGGGAGGATACCCACAAAAGCATCCCCGGTTTCTGCCTGCTGTCCGGAGCTTTCTCAGAGATCTCCCGGGCTTTACGGTGCCTCCCAGGACAGCTTCCCCCACCCGTGGGCCCAGCAGACTGCGAGCACAGGGATCGCCACCGCAGAGTCCCTGTGGAAAGCTGAACTGGGAGCACCAGTAACCCTCAACCCAGGTTTTGTTTTGACCGAAGGAAGCAAGGAGGAACAGTGACCAACAAACTCGGGCACAAGGAACTGGTGACAGTCAAGGCTGATTAAAGAAAATTGTTTTTAAAAAAAGGCGTTAAAAAAAACCTGCTGTTTGTTAGCAAAAATTGTCTAAGGCACAAACCCGGAGGGCAGTGACTGGATCCAAGCATCAAGTGCCCATTTCCCTCTCCCACCCTGGCAGCAGCAACCACTCCTCGCTTCAGTGGCTGCTCCTGCCTCTTCGGGCAGCGCTGGGCAAGGGGTAGCGGAAAGGCACTTCTTTATTTCTGCTCCACGCAGGGGACGGGCACGTTTTTATCCTGATGCTGAGGTCCCAGTTCTGCACCAGGGGCTGGTGCGTGGCCCTGGCGGCACCAAAATGATCCAGCTGGCCCGTCCAGAGGCTGTGCCAGGCTTCCCGCAGCCGTGCTCAGCTGGAACGAAGGGCCCATCACCCTCCCCTTCCAGCTCCGTGGGGATGCTCCTGGCAGCTTCAAGGGGAGAAGGACCAGGCTCAAAGTATTTCTGATTAGTAAAAAACACTCTGACCCAGGTACAGTCAGAGCATTGGAAATGCCAAGTAACTGATCTGTCATAGGGAATCAATCAATCATTGCTCACTCTTAATACAAGAATTCCTAGGGAGGAGGAGTAGCGCTAATTCTTTTTTTCCAGCGACTGGTAGTACTCGGTTAGGACTTTCCAAGCTTTGGGTGCCATGAAGCCGTCTGGTGGGTTTTCACCTTCGCGAGCAAGCTTCCTCATGCGTGTTCCTGAGATGAAGTCAAAATCGTCGTGCCTGCGGCAAAACAGAGACAGGGGTGAAATAAGCACAACCGGCCCGAGTCGTCCCCAGCGCAGCTCTTCCGCCGTGCCAAGCACGCGGTCAGAACCCCCCCCGGCGCTGGCAGCACCCGCCCGTGGCTTCACGCTCAGGTTTGCGATCGGCAGCGACAGGGTTGCTCTTTTGAGAGGAGCTGGAGTTGCATGTAACGCACTTCGCCAGCCACGAGAGGCTGTATTTCTACTCCCACTCAGTCCCCAGACCGTGTTTCTTATCCTCCCCGACAGCTACAAAGGCGCGTCTTTAGTTTCATGTGACCCACCCTTGACCTGGTGTCAGCTCTTGAGGGGGAAAGCCGGTGGCTTTCATAGGTTCTTCCCCCCATTCCTCTCCAATGACGACTGCTTTTCGCTCTCCC
This sequence comes from Phaethon lepturus, assembly GCF_000687285.1. Lineage (NCBI taxonomy): Eukaryota > Metazoa > Chordata > Aves > Phaethontiformes > Phaethontidae > Phaethon > Phaethon lepturus. The sequence continues at coordinate 3,232 of NW_010544786.1, forward strand.
CTGGCAAGCTGCAAGCCAGACGTGATCGCAAACCGCACGCGCCGTGTAGGCTGAAGAAACAGCGACGCTGCTGCCTGCGTTACCTTTTCGGGTCATAAAAATCCATGGCCCTTTTCAATTTATTGTAAGCAGCCACCCGGAAGGGGAGGATTTCCACTGAGGTCAGGCCTGGCGCCATGCTGAGGACCTTCCCTCCCTGCGTGGGCTCGTAGAGGTCCTTCTTGGTCTCGGGGTGAGGCATGCCTGCAGGGTCACGCCCCACGATGTAGAAATTGGCCCCGGCAATCATGCGAGCTCGGCAGTGCCACTGCACCTGCAAAGGAGAGACGCCAGGAGCACTGGCTGAGGGCTGAGCAGCAACTGAGCCGCCTGCCCCAGGCTGCAGGCGAGATCCTGGCGATCCACACGCAGGAAGGAAGGAAGGAAGGAGACGCGTCAACAGCCTTGCTGCAGTTTGTCATAGCAATAAGGCTTGTCTTCCACTGCGTGGACCTGATGCAACATCACAGTTCTCCCAAAGATCTGTATTTCAAGGGAACTGGTCGTCTTCTAATTTGGCAGCGAATGGAAGTAGCGGTTTGCTTTCTGAACGTGCAAAGACCGTGCCCACCAGCCCTTGAGCCCTGCACAGCCAAGAGCTGCCCATGCATCCCTCTCCTTCCTCCTTCTGGGGAGGTTCAGTGTCTGCTGCTTTCATCCCACCGATTTAGGGACAGAAAGGAAACCACCAGGAGAAAACCAATGAGTGTTCCTGCTCAACCAAAAATGGTCACAGCGGTGAAGTCTGCTTCTAGCCCCCTTCTCCCCAGCTCTCCACACAGCTTGTGAAAGACCACGGAGCCGAGCTCTGCTGCGAGATGGCTGCCACAGCAAGCTGCAGGAGAACCACCAAGGGAGCTAACAGCAAGGCACCGGCTACTGACTCCCTGCCTTGCGGCTTTCTGGAGCTGCGCAGGCAGCCTGGCAGCCGGCATTCCCACGGACAGGCTTCACGCCTTGTCGCAGTGAGCAGCCGACGGCTACATTACCTCTGTGGGGCCAGCATAGAGCATGGGAGCGGGGAAGATGGCAACGATGGTCGACTTGGGGTCCAGGACTTGCTCCTCCAACACTGCTGCATGCTGCTTCATCCGCCACTCCAGCGGAACATCGTCATCTTTGGTCCATCCTCCCAGTGGGTGCAGGAGAAGCACAGGGTTTTTGTAACCCCTCTCCAAAAGCTGGCGCCGTGTGTCCTGCATGAGCAGGGCATGCCCGTTGTGGACAGGGTTGCGCAGCTGAAATGCAAAGACAGCATCTAAAAGGGAAAGATTCAGAGGGTCACTGTGCTGACCATCAGACTTCATTTACACACTATACATTTCAACATAGTCATAAGATATGTATTTCATAAGACGTGTGTCCTACCTTCACATGAGCGAGACCTTAAATACCTGAGTGTTTCATATATGTACAATGTCTCTTCATCACTCTGACAAGTTTATTTTCATTGCACATCTTCCCTTTGGGGGCCAATTTCAGTCCTATCAGCTCTCCTACAATGTTTTCAGATGCCACTGGACACCTCCACGAAGTTCCCCGACTTCTTATGTGATGTGCCACCTCCCCAACCTCGATGGCACTTTCAGGAAGGCCAGTGCTCTCTCCCCAAAGTGAGGGTAGGTGTCCGACACCTGCCAGTCTGCTGGGACAGACACCTGGGAGAAGACACCTGTCCTGTCCCCCATGTGTGAAGTCCAAGTGCTTCAGCACAGGGCTTTAAATGCCCAGGGTGCAGAAAAAGAGGCTCTGACCTGCCAGGGAGGACACGAGCAAGGACGCTCGATGCTTTCCAGTCCCATGCTTGGAGACACCCATTGAGGACGCAGCCCACGGCAAGCACCGTCCCTAACCAAGGAGACCCCGCGCCACTTTCTGTACCATGCCATGCGTCCCTCTTACTGCTCGCCCTACCTGAATAGTCCCATTTTGGGAGCACGCAGAAGCAATCTGGCAAGTGCTGTAAGTTTGACAGCAAGTAATACAGATCACAGAAATCTCCCAGCGCCGGGTAGGGCGAAAAAAGCCGTGGCACCGGTGCTAACCCAGAGCACTCACCAGCGTTCATTTCTCTGAACTTCTGCTTGAGAGCGAGTGGCGTCAGGCGGTACTGGTCCAGCCCGTCATTCCATTTGATCTTCTCCAGCACAAGGAGGTCTCCACCAACCAGCCAGTCTCCACTCTCCATCACCATCTGTGAATTATGCACACGTGCATTACGGAGGGGATAGCAAAATACCTCCTCTTCCCTTTCCCAGTCTCCTTTGAAAACGTTCTTACACTGACCATGTGAACTGACCATCATGAGCAGCGCAACCCCATGAAGCGAGGCATCAGCCACCGAGCCCCTACCACTGCACCCAGCTGGGTGCTGGACTCCTCTCTGGCAGCTGGGGGTCTGCAGGTAATGGCACAAGACCTTCCTCCGCCTCACTCTTTGCTCTTTCCTCCTGGGAATATGCAGGAGGAATAAGCCTCTTGCAAGGCGAGCAACTGCTGCTGAATAGTTAAAAGAGTAATTTTAGGTAGGAAAAAAAAAAGGGAAAAGAATTAACACAGCTTTAGTCTTTTTAAGCAGGCAGCTCAAGTCACTCGGTGTAACCTGGAGCTCTCCCTTTCTAAGGGATGATGTTCTTTGTACTGCCAGAGAGTAAGTGGGAAGAGATAAGCTGTAAAAATATAAACACCCTTGTTGGCTGCCTGTACGAAACAGCCAAATTGAGTAGCTTAAAGGAGCACGAGTCAGCGACCTGCAGCATTAGGGTTTGGCAGCATCACTGAGATCGTCACACGCCAAGCGCAGGAAAATTCTGGGGGCTAAGTAGGTGGTCATGCTAAAAATGTTTGGACGTAGGCAGACCAGTGAAGACGAGTGTATGAAAGGAGCAGCTCCTCAGCAGCATGCTCACTTTCCCTTTCACCTTGCGCTTGCGATCTGATGCTCTTGTTAAGCAGCAAGTGCAGCATTAACTCACGGGCCTAAAAAGTCAGTCCTGCCTGCTTGGCACATGATGGCTCCCAGAGAGGAGCTGGGCTCGGACAGCGAACAGGACACCCACAGCCCTCAAAACCTTGGAAAGGTTTGGTTCTCCAGCCCTCGCCCGCACCTCCCATCCCAGCCAGGTTCCCCAGAGCAGCACGGGGACAAACCTACTTTGATGTGCGGGTGCTTCGCGCAGGTGGTGCCCCAGACGCGGGCGCAGCGCTCCTCCTTCCTGTGCTCGAAGTACTCGGGGCTCTTCAGGACCGCCACCCGCCGCCCCGCGTAGCTGAGCGCCAGCGCCTCGCAGCCCTCCAGCCGCTCCTTGTCCTCCGTGGAGATGGGCAGCACGATGGGGATGCTCAGGTTGACAACGCCGTCTGGCAAGAGAGAGGGAGGATTTTAACGTCCTCTGTCCTTGCGTACTACGTAAACAGAGGCTTTCAGGGGCACACGTTCTCCCTTTGGAGAGCCAAATCTTCCAGGACTAGCTCGGGGATTCACCATCAGTCATGTAAATTTATTCACTGCCCCATTTTTTTTCTGCACTGTTAATAAATAGCGATGGTGGTGGAATACCAAACCTCCTTATCTTGGAGCCAGAGATGTCTCAGAAGACACCTGGAGCATTTCATTACTTTCTGGACCCTGTGTCCCCCTGGAAAGATCGGTTCTCCTCCAGTTAGCTGGTTGTAAAGTCCCTCTGAAAAATTTAAGCATACTTGGAAAGTGCAACCCTGAATATAACCCCTACCTCCTCTGCCAGGAGAACAGCCTCTGTTAAGACAGCTCTGGCTTGGTGTTCCCTGGGGCATCTCATTCCCTGCACGCCTGCTGAACTGTCTC
>NW_010544786.1:7127-23025 GCF_000687285.1 Phaethon lepturus
CACCGTCACGCTTTGCTGTGTTTCTTTGGTTTTTTCTGGCTATCTCTATAATTACTCTTCTTCCTCTATACCTCTGCAGACTCTATTTTTAAGCTATTTTCTGTGTGGTAAAAGCAAGTCCACATTTGCATGTGTAGTTTCTAATTTCAGTGTTGTCCCCGAATACCTCAGAGTCATGTTGGTTTTATCCCTACTCCCCCTATTTCCCGGTTCTCCACTAAGGTCCTCCCATTTCTCCTTGGATATCCGGGTACTAATACAGAAGAATCAGTCTCTCGCATGGACTTCCATTCACAAACAAGAATGAACAAATCACTGATTCAATCACTGAAATAATTTTGGACTTTTGAGAGTCTTAATTTGATGATTTTGACTATGATGTAGATTTTTTTTAAAAGTCTTTATTAAAATGTTTGCATTTACTTTTAATTCATGACTAGGTATCATTTGTCTGCCAGACAGGAATTTTCAAGCATCTTCATGAATAATCGTAACTACAGTCACACGGGAGACAATCAATACCAACTTTATACATTTAAATTATATTAACCAGCAATCAGTCAATAAAGTCAGTGTGGAAAAAGCCGGATTATGAAACCAACAAATGATGCTGAAGCTGAGGATCTCATGCTCCATTTCCAAATGGAAGATGCAGAGTTAAAGAAAACGAAAGTGGGGGGGCGGGGAATCACTCCAGCGAAGGTAATTACAAAATTACACAACTCAGGATTTTGGTGAAAACTGGTCGGTAGGATACGAGGTGTGTCATACCACCTTGTAAGCAGCTGAATCATAAACAGGCTGTGGTTGTGTCTAATCTTAATAATTTTCTTTTTTTTTAATTAAAAACAATTACTTTATAGCAAAAAACATGAATTGAAGTGATTTCTGCACAACCTAAGAACAGTTATATACATATCGGCTACAGAGTAATTCCCTCCTGGAGAATACAAACACAATTAAGATAATTAACCCTCACAGGCACCAGTTACAGTAGCCGTTTTAAGAACCAAAGCCGCTTATTTAAAACCTCCAGCAAGCAGCACCTAACCGCAGGCAGGGTGCCTGCTGGCGCAGCCGCGGTCCTCCACGGCGCTGCCCAGCCTCTCCGGCGCTCACCCGTCCAAGACGGGTCGCGCTGGCGGGAGCGATGTACAACACACCTACGCCTTCGTTGTGGCCCAGTCCTGACAGAGGCACACGTCGCTGGTGCGGAGGGCAGAGCGCTGGAGACTCGGTGGCGCTCCTGCTGCCCTACGACGTGCAGGTCCACCTTTCTTTCTGGTGGCCATCATGCCTCTACACAAAGCACCTCATCCACCCAACTGCTGGTAGTATCAAGGTGGGATTTACTGCTCAAAGTCTGAGCAAGAGGAGCACTAACTTGCACAAGTCCACCAAAATGGATCGCAGCCCTTCCAGGCACAGCTGGAGCTGCCAAAAATCACCTGCATCCCAGAGCAAAAGGGCTGGATCAATGACTCCAGAAAGACCAGGCTCAAACCTCTCTTCGGCAACATGCATTCCAACCTCGGCACCATGAGATGGAGACCCTCCACCGTTTCCTAAAGCTCATCCAAGCAAACCAGGGATGTTCTCCTTCCTGCCCAGATGTCACCCTGCAGGCCTGATCTAGGCCTGACCACACAGATGTTGAGTTTGGAGACCTCCATGGAGACAAGGTGGAGCAGGGTCTGATGCTGATGCTCCCTACTGCAAAGACCTTGCTCTGCAGAGCTCATCCCCCACTAAAAGCAGGTGTCTTGGGCTTTGTCCCTGACCCTGCGGAGCTCTGCAAATTCTGACCATAAGCCTGCGGACCCTGGAGGAGCTGTGCTCAGTGATGCTGACAGGTTTGAGGGAGTGCCCCAAAACCAGACGTTTGCTGAGACAAGCCTCCGGTGCAAAGTGTGGTGCTCCGGAGCAAGGCAGCGATTACGGGGCACCTCTGTGACCTCATCAGGCACAACAGGCAGCTCACAGACCACAGATCAGGGTGCTTTTGAACACTGTTTGCACACTAGTTGGTAGGGATAAGGCTATGACGTGTCTGAAAGCAGAAGCCCCCACACAGACACTCCTCTGGTCCAAAAGCAAGCAGTCCTGAGCTCTGCATCTGCCGCATGGTGCCCATATCCTAACAGCAGCGGCAAGTCACTGCCCTGCGCAACCATGGGATCCTCTAGAAGGAGGGCAAGTTTCAAAGGGACTCGCTCACTAAGATCCCAAATCCCCAAGGCCAGAGGTCACTATCAGGTCTACAAAACCCTGCGTGCATGTGAAGTCACAGCGACAGCATCTACAGCTGGGAAGCGGGACAGAAATATCTACAGCCCCGGTCTCAGCTGTAGACGATCACTGCCTGAATACTCTCCCTTCTTCAGGGACAAAGCACCTCGAACGTGCTGCTAATGAATAGGTAAATATGAATTATTTCAAGTTATGGTAACAGATAAGAAGGAGAACGGGGCAGAGGGAAGTGAAATCGGGCTCTGCTCCTGTTTCTAAGAAACAGCTGCCTTCTCCCAGCTCGAATTCAGCCTGGCAGCCTCCCTGCTTGCTTAGCTTTGTGTTTGCATCTTTATTTACCCTGGTATAACAAGCATGAAAAGACCTACACAATGGCTGCCAAAATGTTTGATCGGCAACATGCGAGATGTCAAAGCTGTAAGCCAGAGCCTTGGCCACAGCACGGCGAACTCTGACACCTCTCGTGCGCTCTGGTGCATGTCGGTGCACAGCTCCCTGGCCCCCACGGTCCTTTACGAGCCCTCGCATTGAACACGCAAGAGGAAAGGAGGAGGACAACACGGCCGAGCATTAAGCTTCTCCACACGGCTGCGTGCCGAGACGACCGCAGGGTAAGCATCACGTCCCGCCGCGGCTTGCCAGCCAGCGTTAACGCAAAGCGTGGGGATTCGTACCATTCAGCAGGGTGCCAAAATGGATCACTTGCAAGTACTCCGCCTCGCGCATGAAGCCGGTCAGCGGAGTGGCCCAGCCTTCGCTCAGCACCTGCACCCACTGCAGATCCAGCTGCAAAACAAACCCAGACAGCACTCCTGTCACCAGGTCACGCTCAGAGGTTGCTTCTCCTTCCCTTCTGCTGCAACAGCACTCTCACTTGTTTTGCTTCAAATATAGGACATTCGTAAAGGGGGACCATGGAGGGGCCATTCATAACCATGGGGGGTTAGTTTGGTGGTTTTTTTAAGCCAGACTCATGTGCTTTCATAGCACAACTGCTTGCAGGGCTGTACTAACGCAACAACGGAGGCGGACAGCCCTGGCTTGCTACAGCACGGGATGGAGACACGGCAGACAACGGCTGAAGGTCAGGATCACACTTCAGCTTGCCAGAAACCACAGCCACAGAAGCATACAGCCCTCAGAGGAACAGAGCCCCCTCCAGCAACATCCCCGTTGAAGCTTCTACTCGTCAAGCAGCTAAACGAGTGAACTGCAGCACAGCATCCACGAAAGATGGTACCTTAGTGATCTCTACGGACGGCAGCATCTCTGCTTCAGCTTGGACACTATTGAGTTTATTTTCAGGTACAAACAGCTCAAGAACATCCTTAATTGAGCCATGGGGCACGATGTTCTGAAAGAGAGAGAGAGACAGCAATGGTAAATAATGCTGGTTTTTAAATGCACACCAAAAACTCAGTATCCAAAAGCAGGTTTACAAGGTGCTGGCAGCGGTGGCATACAAATTACCTACTTGCGATTGGAGGAGCTCCACGACCTGCTGAATACACTCGGACACCGATGCAACATTTGTTTTCAACACTAGTTCAGGAGATTCGGGCTTCTCATACTCTGAGTCAATCCCCGTGAATCCTACGGACAATTAAACCCAAACTAAATTTATTTAATGCGATGCTCTGTGCCCCAGAGCCAACAAAGCTGTACAAACAACCAGTGAGCATTCAACCATACTGGGTACTACAAGTGACACTTGTGACAGCAAAATTAGGGAAACAGGATACTCTCGTGCGCTACAAAGAGCCTTTAGTAACTCGCCTCTACGTGCAGAGCCACAACGACAAGCTATCCAACGCAAAAGGCAAAATAAGAGCTCCCTCTTCCATACCTTTGATCTCTCCAGCTCTTGCCTTTTTGTACAGGCCCTTCACATCTCTGCTTTCACAAATATTTAGAGGAGCATCTACAAAGATTTCAAAGAAAGGAAGTCCAGCTGCCTCATGAATTTTCCGTGCATTTTGACGATCCTGTTAGAAGACAGACAGGAAAATCTCATGTGTCCGTATTGCAGCAAGCGCCTTCCTACTACATGACGTGCCCTGTAATTCGACACAGGTAAATTTGTCTCTGGTATAGATTTACTGCATTTATGATAATTCTAATAAGGGGTTTTCATCTTCCTTCCCCTCTTTTCTTTGAAGATAATTTTAAAAAAAATTAAAAATCTACAACTTTGATCTGTTTTCCAAAATATCAAGAAGATCTCTTTGTTAAGCAGGACAGCAGAACTTTAGAATGAATAATAACCTGCCCTGTGTCAAAAAAAAAAGGAACTGCTTGCATCAGCAGCTACTTGGTATTCTCAGGAAGCATAAAAACACAATCAATACTTCTTCAGACAGAGTAGTGATAACACTATGACAGGCTATTCCTTCTGTGCTTCTTTTCTGCCTCCTAATGAGTTAATAGTAGGAGCTTCTGTAAGGAGTTTTTAAACTTCTCTTAGCTTTTGATCAATTTGTAATATTGAATATATTCAAAGAGGTCACGTCAAACCGCTCTCCAGAAATCTGTACTGAGTGCATGTAGTTCTGGGTATCGGTGGTGTTTTACAAAAGAACAGAGAAGAAGTTAAAAGAAGCACCTGATGGCAAATATATAGGAAATCCTCCACGTAAATCTCTCTTCCCTAAGAACAACCATGAGACCAAGGCTGCCCCGAAAAGAGCAGAATATGATGCAGTAAGTTTACCTTTGCGAAAGGAGAAATGAAACTAGTTATGCAGACAAGCCCAGCATCAGCAAACAGCCTGGCCACCTCTGCGATGCGGCGGATGTTCTCTTCGCGGTCCCCAGCTGAGAAACCCAGGTTTTTATTCAAGCCGTGCCGAACATTATCGCCATCCAGGGAATAGCAAGGGATGCCATGAGAGACCAAGTACTCTTCCAGAGCAAAGCCAATGGTTGTCTTGCCAGCTCCAGAAAGGCCTGTTGGAGACAGAAAAGTGAGGTTTAGCTTTGAGGTCAAAAGAGTGAAAATGACAGTGTAACTCCTGGGACACTGGCAATGAAACTCCTTGTCTGAAGTTGCTTTAAGGAAGGAATAAGGTAGGGAAGTTGGATTCATCTTTTTAGCACACAGTTACCACGACAGAGCCCTGGCTAACCCTCCTCTATTGAAAGGGTGGCATTAATGCCATGAGAAAAGCTGCTATAGCCTAACATCTGGAGGGGTGCCACCCAGCAGTGTTGCAAAAGCGTCTCTTGCTGGGCCGTGGTGGGACAAATAGGTACCAGTAAGTAGGGGAAGCCCGAAAGGATGCTGTTGGCTGTGAGTCTCCCAGCATCTTCCTCTTCCTCCTACTGTTCCCCCTATGACAGCCAAATGCTGTCCCAGGCTGAATCCAAGGACAGGTTCTTGCCGCAACTGTGTGTGGTGGGACAGGCTCCAGCAGCAGCAATTGTCCCACGGACACCTCCTTCTGCAGAAGCAGCAGCCGCAGATCCGCGTGAGCAGGAGCAGGACAGTTGTGTAGACAAGCAGCACATCATCTGCTGCCCGCCATCTCCCGGAGTCATCAGCCAGAAAGACAATCCAAAATGAGGTTTCCCCTTCCCATCCCAGCTCCATCCACTTGCACAAAAAGCACTTGCTGCAAGTGCACCCGGAGCATCAAACTCCTCCTTTCCCTTGACTGGGGATCCATGTGTTGAAAACTCCTTCCATCTGAAGAGGACCTTGACTTAGGAGACATAACACCTCCAAACAGCACACCTGTCTCAGGAAACACTTAGCCTTGGAGAATCTCCTATGAAGATAGCATCATCTGCTCACCTGTTTATATACCCTTTGCATGACACCTGCTATTTACCACTCAGGGAGACAAGACCCTGGGCAAGGTGGACATTTGGTCTGATGCAGAACAGCCATGTTTGTGCTGGAGAGGAAATCTGGCTGGGCAGAGATGAATTCTGCTGGCTGTGCCTTCGTTTTTTTGTAGTACAACAGACTGATAGCTCTCCTGAGCTGGCAGTGTAGGGCATTCAAATGCCCTTCCATTTTAATACACATAGTCCATGCAATGAAATGTCCTTCCATATAGTCTCTTAAAGTTAAACTGACAGAGAGTTAGGAGACCACTGTCTTTTTCAAAGAACAATTGTCAGTCACAGAAGCTACAACCTTTCAGAGAGGATCTTTGAGTGATATTCGAAAAAGAAGGCAATTGTCTCAGATGGGTTTTTTGGCTTCAGAAATGACATTAAAGCAGATTAGGCATCATCCACCTTTTCAAAATTAAAGAGGAGGACAAAACAGAAATGTGTTTTAATCCAACATCTAGCACAAAATCTGATATGAAGGCAAATCAGAATGGTTTTATAAACTTTTCCAAGTACATCTTTCAACATCTTCCGGCAGTCAAAGAAAATACCAATATTTAACATGCAAAGAAACAACTGGACAAACTGCAAAAGATAGAGTTGTGTAAATATTAGCTGAGCAAAATAAATACAATTGTCCTTTCTAGCAGCCCCTAATCCCCAAACGAGTTGTCTTTCAAAGCAGAACAGAAGGGCAACACATTGGAAGACGCACAAAATGAGAAATAGCATAAGAAACGCGCAATGGCTGCGCAAGGAATCGCTTCCTTCCACTGTGACTCGCTGACTGGGAGTATTTGCTCTTCAGACAGGATGACTGCCTTGTTGTGCTGCTCATGAGGTCACTTTAAAAACAGTAAACTTAGGTGTCCCAATAAACTTCCCAACAACCCAGAATGAAAACATCGGCATGCTGTTTTGGACAACCCCGGGCATGTTTTACTGCCAAGGACTGGCTGGATTTGAGCCAAGGCTTCCTCAGCCACACACTTGAGAACAGCAAGTGTGACCCTTAGGGCTTCTGACGTGTTCAAAGGAGCCTGATAACAGCTGTGAAATTCATAAAAACATTAGTTACGGGCAGCAGCTGCCAAGGAGAGTATCTTGCTGCGCCAGCACCGCATGTCGGTGTTTTCCACAGGTAAATGTTTTGCAACTCCCAGTTCACAAGGAACGCTGACGTTTCCTGCGGATCCCAAATCCTCACCTCCGAGCCATACTCATGTATGCAAGTGGGTTTCACACGTGAAGCCACGCTTTCACACCCAGATGAAAATACCTGTTAGCCAAACCGTGCAGCCGCGAAATCCACCCCTGGTACCGACAACTTGTCCTCTCTTACTCCTGCTGACATGATGGGCTTGGTAAACCACATTGGTTGATCCCTGATAAAAACAAAGCAAAACAAAACACTTTTGTTATCTCATTGCTCTCTGCAAAAGAAAATCTCAGCTGGGACTAATATAAAGGAGAGAAACACAAATTCATTAAAAATCTGCATAAGCCATCGCAGCCAACTTTGGCAATTTGGTACACAAGGGAAACCGGCGAAGAAAAGAGCTGCCTTTGGCGTAAGTTGGATTTTTGTCTGAACAGCACATGCTCATTTTTTGAAGACAGCATTTGCCCCCGCTCAGAGCCCTGCCGGTGGCAGCGGCAGAAGGCAGCTTGCTTTGCCGCAGGAGCGCTGCCAGGTGACCGATACACCCGCGGGCGGGCAGGGGAGGACACGGGGTCCACGCAGAGACACAGGCAGCACACTCCCTGCCTCTTCGGCGTTTGAAAACACAGGCAGGCTCGACTATTATTTTAATTACGCTTGCAAAACAAAAGCAACTTAAGGTGCTAATTTACTTGCTGTGTTTAACATAACACGGCTGCTAATAATTGCAGCCGGGGCAAGAAACGGCGACACAGCAGGGCTGAGCTGAGCGAGACTGGGACCCTGCCAGGGAAGACGGTGGGATGGGAGGCAGAGAAAACAACACCTAACGCGTATGCGTGCACTTCCCGGTGCAAGCGAGCGACCGGCGTGATGCTGAGCCCGAGGTCTGAATTTTGGTGCTTCCTAAGGTCAAACTGCTGCGGGCAGAGCCGCCCCAGCCTCCCCGCTGGAACGCAGACTAAAAAAGCCTGTCTGCGCCCTGCAGCTCCAGCAACAGTACTTTGACAAAGACTTTTTGCATATTAAATATCTACAAGATGTTATTAATTGTGAGGATTATGTTTCCAACTGAGGCAGCCAAGGGAAGAGTCTTGAGAGGAAGAGAGGATATAAATATTTTCTCCCCAGCCGGATTCTTCACGAACGTAGGTTTACCCATTTTGTACCACGAGTACAAGAGCGGGTCTGGGCTTTCCCATGATTTACATCTTGCTATATAAATATTTCTACGCCTGAAGACACAGCAGGGAAGTGATCATCTTTCATTTGTCCAAGAAAAAGATTCTGGCAAGGAAAAAAAAAAAAAAAAGAGAGGAATGGGAGAGACAATAAAGTAAAAGGTCACTTTTAAATGTGTTAGCAAAATAGCCTGATTTCCCCACCCCCCCGCTTGCTGGGCCATTAACACGATTCAGCAAAGGCATAAGCATTCATTGGAGACCCGGTACTTTGTATGCAGAGGACTCTGCCTGCACAGAAATCTGGGTAAAAATTATTCTGCAACAGGAGAGAAAAATTACCCTCCTTTCCTCACCTGTTTTTATTATCTTTCAGAGGCCAGCATCCCAGCAGACACCAATCTCCCACCACTGCGATTTATACTCAAGAATTTCGTGCCCATTTTCAATTTAATTTTAGTGACAGTCTCCAAAATTAGGCCTCTTCACGCCTGCAAACGTGCCATCTGCAATCGCCTGCAGGCACGCCAACCAGCTACCCCGCTCCAGAACGTTTTAACGTACTGGTAAGAATAGCTGTGTCCAAAATAATCATAATAATGGCCGTAAATCTCGCCTCCGAGGCTAACACTCAGCAAGCCTCAACGTCGGTGCCACGACTGTGAGATTGCACTGGAAGAGGCTCTGGGAGGGAGAAGCGGTCCTCCGCAACTGGCCCGAGGTGGCCGATGCCCACCCTGAGCCACCAGCGTACGACTTGGCGGGAGGTCCGGGGCTACAAAGGTTTTCAGGCCTTCCCGTTTTCGTTGCCGCAGCCACCAGAGCGGGTCCCTGACATCGCTTCCCCCTTCTGCAGTTGTTTCAAAGGATAAAATTAATTACTTGGGGGTTGGAGTGTAGCGGACAGACAAGACGCTGTCTAAAACACAGAGCCTGGGTACCACAGCAAAACAAAAACCCAAAACCTCTCTAGACCTGAGCCTGAAAAAGCGAGCGAGCCCAACACATCCCGGTGACTCAGAAAAGCAAAAGGTAAGTAGCTCCAGATTTGGGTTTTGCGTTTTGTTCTGTCTTTTTTGCAGGGGGTTGTCCAAAGCCCGTTCGAACACTTTGAGCTTGCAAAGGTGAGACAGCACCGCCGAGGTTTAATTTGCACCCATCTCCAGGGGTTCAGGCTTCGGCAGCGAGACTAAATGAGCACGCAGAAGGCCCAGCAGCCAAAAATAACCCCTTCTCCCAAGAGGCACGGGTGTGTTTCTGCTGTGTTTACTCCCGGTTGAGCTCTGAAATTACCGTCACCTGGCCAAGGCCCCTCAGCAAAGCCCGAGTGCCCAAACTCACCTTCCCCAGAGCTTGCCCCCCCAGCCCCGAGCGAGACCTCCCGTGCCGCAGCAGCGCGCAGGCCTGGGGATCACACACCCCTCAAGCGCAGCGCTCCGGAAAACAGCACGCAGGTATTTTGCAATTTGCTTGCAAACCACAACAGACAAGACTGGTATTTCTGCGTGGAGAAATGAACCTGCACGCTTCAAATCTCTCCTTCAGGCCCTCTGCACCCGTAGGAACTGCAGCTGCACGCTTGCTCTTGCAAGCTGTTGATCTGCTGGATCTGTCCTGCAGGAGATGAACTACGATAACATCCGTGCCTCGGGAAGATGCAGGAGCTAACACATTCCTACGCGGCTGACGTAAGGAGATTGTTATGTTAAAAGTACACGTTGCTGTGCCGTAAATCTGCACTGTGCAAGCACCTCAGAGCTTTTATTTTGCACGCCGGCATCTTTTAGGGCTTGGGAAAGAATCACTGAGGGCAGTTTTGCAATTCAGCAACGCTGTCAGACCTCTGCTATCTGCCGGGAGCTCCCGGCAGGACCAAATCCCTCTGCTTTTTCTGCTATATTAATAATCTTGCCGGTGAACTCTTCCTAACCCTGCACAACCGCATGCCACATGCCAACCCAAATTCTTGTCGCCGGCTACGCCGAGGGTGAAAAAGGGCAGAGAGAAACGCGAGCACGCGGCGGACGGCTGGGACCGGGCAGGAAACACCAACTTCACACCTAATCATCCACCAGCTGGGACACGGCTGGGGAAGCCGGAGCTGAAGCACGATCAAACAGGTCAAAGGCACCACCAGAAATAAGCCTCAGTGGCCCAAGAGCAAACCATGGCGAGATTTAATCGAGAAAGAGCATATACTGCGAGACCATGGAGAGGCAGAGAGAAGCAGTGGATGGAGTTTAATCAGATGTGGGGCTGTCCTACTAATTTTATCCTCATGGTTTTAAGCTTGTCATCATAAACCAAAGATTTAAAAGAGATAACCCAATCATCACCACAACACGTTTGCACCTGAATATTAGGCCCTCAGCGGGGCCAATTTAGGGACACTGGTAAGCATTTCTTGCAAATAGCCTAGATCAAAGAAGTGAGGTTTGGGAGAGGAACTTCTTACTTACAATTCAGCCCCAAACAAGGCTCCAAGCAAGGCAATAAATGACCTGGCAGCACCTCCAAAGAAGAGCCATGCAGCTTCTGCCAGCCAGATGGATAAGCAGGACATTGCCACACTCTTCTCCTTTCCTTGGAAATCTGCTGTTTGGCCACGTCTGCATGATCTCATTCCTCAGCCCACCCTGGCTTACCTCATCCAGGAAATGAGAAAAAAATACAGACATGGCTTCAAACCTTGTGCCGAGGCTGCAGCAGACCAAGAAGCCAAATCCTAGCTCTGCTTTTGGCCTTCCCTCCTATTGAACCTTTCCATGAGGCTGACAAACTGGGAGACACTAGGATCTCAGGCATCTTTAAGATCGGGCGTGACTAAGCCACCTGCTAAGTGTCTCCTGGCCCAGCTTCCAAAAGGAATGAGGTTTTTTGGCCACCACCCTGGTGGAGCAAGATGCTCCCCAGCTTTGTGAAAGCAGGTTGCAGGCAGGAGGCTTTTCCTTAGCGCTCCTCCTGAATAAAGAGATGGAGGCCTCTGAAACAAGAGAGTCCACCGTAGCACAGACCTGTTGGAAATCAGGAACCAGTGTCCTCTGCTCTGAGAGCTACCACTGCTCAACTCATGGTGTCTGAAAAAGTAACCTCAGGTCTTCCTTAAGTATTTGGCCCTGAAAGGGAGCAGCTGTGCTTGCCCACATGAAGGGAAGATTGTGCGTGACTACCCACAGGAGAGGTGCTATCAGGGAGCATCTTCTCTCACCTGAGAGCTAAATGCACCATACTTGGGGGACCTCTCCCAACCATGGCTGACATTTGTTAGGAGCAGAGCCACTACACAATTAACAGAAAATGCACTACATGAACAACATTTAGGTCGTCTCAATGAATTACATGGATGATTTGCTGTCTTCCACCAGGAATTCAAGTAGGTACAAGCTCTGGAACCTTAGGACACAAGGCAGCATCTCCTCCTGCCCCCATCTACCTATTTCTTCATCCAGCATCCACACAGCTGCGTAATGAATGGGACCAGGGCAAGAACCGAGTGTTCCAACCAGCTGAGGGGTAGAAACAAAGGAGGAGGGACAGGAGCTGAGCAGGACATTCAAGAGATCCCCTAAGCACAAACGACATCCTCAGGCCATCCATAGAAGGCAGAGCTCTCCAGTGCTGCAGGAGGAAAGACTTGTCGCTAGAAAGCGGTGCTGGTCGTCGCGATGGCCGATAGGGTCTAAACCAATGTCCTTACCGTGCCCTGAATTCCCCGCCACCGGAGTACCTCTGCCTGCTGTAGCTGGCACAGCTTGGAAGCTGTCCAAGAGCCACAGCTCGTGGCAGGCTGCAGCAACGTCGCGCTCCGGAGAGGGACTCCCTCCTGAAAACGCAGCAGAGATCAGCCCAAGAACGGTGCCGGCGCAGAAACGCTCCTGTAGCGCAGTGCTATTAAGGGCACGTTAGTCACACGTCCGGCTCACTTAGCAGGAGGGCCAGCCTCGTACGGACACGGTCAGCATCCAGCTGGCAGCGCTCGCGGTCCCGGGGAAACCCCGACCCAACAGCGAGGCTAGGGTCAGGACTCCCCCAGCTGCATTGTTATTTATAGGGCTATCTCACATCATTAGGAATATGATTCATTTTCTTCCAGTCAAGCATTTAATACACACCCTATTTTGGTACTGCAGCCTGGATATCTCTCCATGGAGGCTTTCAAAATGTTTTCAGCTGATCACATTTGCAAATGGTAAAATAGGCTTTTAAAATGATAAAATGATCAAGTAAGCTTTCAAGTTTGACTTCAAACACCTGCTTAAGCCTCCAGAGACTGATGTAACTTATTTTTTAAAATCCCCTCCCAAATCCTGCCATCTTACAAAAAAAAAAAAAAGTTTTGTCATATCAGTTGAATTTGATGCATAAAATTTAAGTTTGTGGGACTTTTCCTTAAAAAATTATTTTCTCCTATCAGGGCAATTCCCATGGCTGCTCTTACAAATGGGCGAGCTGACATCATGGAGAAGATAAAGTGTCCATCACCAACACGGGGGAAAAACCTTCTGTAAGAGAGTCGTTTGCTGCAGAAAAGCAAAACCATTACACTCAAAAGAAAAGGAGGAAGAGAGGGAGGAGGGGGGTTTTGCTTGTGGAAGCAAAGATTTGATTACAATCATACTGAAAACCAATGGAGAAACCTCAGAGTCTCTGAAGTCCCTCTTTAGCTCTTGTAACCCTAAACCCATAGACCCTTCCCAAACTTGAGTTTCATTCACTGAATGGACTAAGGCACTTAATGCTTCAAAATCAGCTCCACTATTTCCCATGGGAAAACTCCACCAAGATGGAGTTACCCTGGAAATTTTGCCCATTTCACCTCCCAGGATTCCAGCATCACGACACGGAGCTTGGCCCGGAGCTCCAGACAGGGAGGTCGGACTTCTCAAACACCCAACACATTACCATACCACCCACCTTCCTGCTTTCCATGCTATTGTCCCCCCTCTTGCCCGCACGCAGGACTCATCTCCTCTCCCACCACCCGTACGTGAGCTGAAATAATGTTGTTTTCTTTTTAGACTTAGCTGAGTAACACAGCGATGTGTCACCAAACACCCTGCAGAGGTTTCGGGGCTGGGGTTGCCAGCATTCCCTCACACCAGGGAGGATGCTGAACTGGGCTCCCTTTCTTCATTCAACGCTCTGACTAAACCACAGCAGACCTCACTTGCTCCTTGGCACCCTCCACCTTTGACGCTTGTTCCTTTTGGCATCGCTGCCTCGGTCCCTCTCCCCTGCCAGGAACGTAACACAGAAATCTTAAGGAGAACAGCAGAGACATCCCAGTTACCCGAAACAAGCAGTCTTTCAGCTTGGAGACAGACGGTTGGAGATGCCAAACATCACTAACACACAAGGCTTTCAAGGTGGTGTTAGCTAAAGTGTGTTTTGTTTTTTTTTTCTTAACCCACAGGAATTTTTGAGCCCTTAGCAAGACTAAATGTATTAAATATAAGCTAAAATATTTTTTTGGGGTATAAATTCGCATGCTTTGGGTTGCCATAATCAAGTTTTATACAACCCTGGCAAAAAAAAACAAAACCAAAAAACCCAACCCCAAACCAGGCTCAGTGTATGAGCTCACATTCCAGTCACCTTGCAAACCAGATGCTGATTTCTAGACCGTGTGACTTAAACCAGCAGGTTGGGCATCAAAATCTGCCTCTTTGAAGGCACCCAGATCAGGCGTTTCTTCATCTCTGAATTAGATGATGCCACTACTCCAATTTCCTCAACGCATGAACTAGTGAGTCATCCTTTGCTCCTGCATTTTCGGGATGAATTTGCAAGGTCAGGACAGATGTTATAAAAACAATCTTCCCGTCTTCATTCCAGAAATCACAAGGGACAGCTGCATGGGCAACAAATATTTGACAAACAAATTTTTGTCAGCTGCGGACAAAAATAACAATTTAAACAAGAAATCCTTCCATGGCTGCCCTATTTTTTATATTCAGAGCATTTCTGCTAAATTACCCCCCCTAGATGAACCCGTTTCAGCAATTTGGCTCGTGCTCATTTTGCAAACAATAGGTTTGACATTGCAAAAGGAAAACTGCTTTGCTTTGATGCCTGGGGTCTGTTACAAGGCTGCTCTGGATCACGCCAAGACCGCGGCGCCACCGACAATGCAAAAACCGGTTATCTTGCAAAAAGAGGGAACATAAATGATGTTCTCACTGCAGTGTGGATAAGTTTGGGGATTGAACACCCACAGAAAGCAATCAAGCACATCTATTTAACCTCCAAGAAAAGCAAAAAGAAGGGAATTACGTGACCAGAAGGTAGGTGACTAGTTAGAAAACGCAGAGATGGTGTAGCCCGGTGACCTCCACCAGCAAAGCCAGCGCGCGGGGCACACAGAGCCCAGACTGACAGCCAGCTGAGCTGCTCTGCATGGTGCAACGGCACCGGTGTGAGAAATGCTGCACCGAAAGAGAGCAGCACACCACCGCTCCCCGACCAGGAAAAGCTACCCGCTACACACAGCCATGCTTCTGTATCTTCTTTGGGAGAAAAATACCAGGTTACGGAAATAGTGAACTGAGTATCAGCCCCTCAGGTTTCGGGGACAAGAGGAGAGGAGGACAAGGGTACATATTTTGACTACACATTAAATTCAGTATCAAAAAAATTTCCAGAGAGGAATTGTACGTACATGTAAACATTTCTCTTCTTGCATATGAGATTTAGGAATTTAATTAATGGGTTGTGGCTCTCCACGGTAAATAAACCACCGTACACGTCCCGTCTCCGACTGTGGCAAGGCAGGTAGTCTACCCCTTAATACAAGCAAGACAGCCAGCCAGGACTCCTGAACCAAGTACCGTACAAAGAAAAACTTCCAGGATAGTGTCAGGAGATTGTCAGCTGAGCTAAATTTTGTTCAGTTGTAATATACAACCAAACACACAAGCTCTGCTGTTCAGAGATGCCACACAGGACCGGCTTACCCAGGGGGTCCTCCAGCAAATGCCAGGAGCCAACGTGTCAGAGAGATATCCCATTTCATCAAAACTGTTCCCTTTGAGAGCTCCAGAAACTAGTTCAACAAACCAAGATCGTCACTAACATACCTTTAAAAGCTGAACTGGCATGGTGGCATTGCTCTAAACACAAAACACAGCGAGCCACATTCAGCAGTTTTGTGTCCCTATTAACTCAGTTTGCAACAGGTTTTCAAACTTGGAGGCCAACATCTAACCATGGCTATGAGCAGGCAGGTGGGACACCAGCTCCATCTTCTGCAAAGTAAGAAAGCAGAATCTCCTTCCACCCCCCCAAGCTAGCCCAGGTGGAACCAAGCCCATCTTGGAGCTAAAACGATATGGGGACAAGATATCTGTTTTTAACATATCCATCATATCCCTCTCAGGAAAGAAATTCTGTACCTTTTGAGAAGCTCTAGTGATTTCGTAAGCAGTGGGAGCTACAGAGGATCTGCATTTCAAGCAGTTTCACCAGG
>NW_010544786.1:23050-26280 GCF_000687285.1 Phaethon lepturus
GAGAGAGAGAGAGAGAGAGAGAGAGATTTCCATAAGAGAACTAATCATCTTGCATCACTTCTCTACAGGACATCGTGGCAGCCTGCTGAAAGAATAAAGCTGGACACGAGCCCAGGCTGGTGGGGGCTCAGCATCGCAGCCACACGCTGCCTCTCCCTACCTCATTCCGTACCCGGGACGGGCACGCAGTCTTGAACCTGTTGTCTTAAACCCCAAGCGCTTGGCTTTGCAATGGTCAATGGTTGCCAGCAGGCAACAGGAGATCTCTCTCCACCTCGGTGATTTTTTTTAAGGTTTGCAAAGTACAAAAGCAGCAGCAGGAAGGACTGTGGGGAAACTCAGCCAGAATTACCACACAGGACACGGTTAAATAGGTGAACTCTGCTAGGCAGACTGAAAGTTCATTTGGCTGGAAAAACAAAATCATTAAGATGAATTCATGGAAGGAAAGTTCATCAAGGGCTATCAGGAAGAAAGGCATGACCTCGGGTATCTCACATTGTAAATCAATGGAAGCTGGGAAAATGCACTGTGGCGTCCCAGCCTTAAACTCTTCCCTGGCCCCCACTCTTGGCTGCTGCTGGAAACTACAGACGGGGCCAAACAGACCTTCCCCTCACTCAATACCTCCTCAGGCCCCTCGTTATTCCTGTTGGCTGCCGGTGGGCTTGTTTTCATCATCATACCATTGAACGTGCTACCCTACACAACAAGCTGCATGAGCCAAGTCCAAGTTGAGAACTCAAGTTCAGAGACACCAGGATGAAGGTTTCCTGCCCCATCTACCTGTGCATCTGACCCATACAAGCTGCAAGATAGGCTTTTAATTATGTGAGCAGATACAGGGTTACCTAGACCCTTGCCTAAGTCAGCACCAAGAACGCTGTACTCTTCTTGAACAAGCGGCTCTTCACCATTTCCCTCACCCCTCTCTTAACTAGGTGTAAGCACAGGTCTTAGTCATTACATGCCACTCAAAGGCTGGTCGAAGGACAGTTATGCATTTTCCTTGGGGATTATTGTTACTTGGTCCCTCAAAGTTCATGCAAACTCCCAGCATCTCTCCGAGGGTGGCATCATCCCCAATTTTATAGCCACAGAAAAGTAGCAGAGAGTAAGGCAAAGAGCAGAAGACGACTTGAGCTCCCGTAATATTTAAGCCCTATAAAAATGACATGTGTTTGAAGAGCAGCTCCCCTGGACTTCAGGCTGCACCTCCAAGAAGCTCGATGCTGCTCACATCCATCCCCATGGTCTCAGACCCGCTTTGCAAAGACAGGGGCAGATGCAATGAGCTGCCCCAGCCATGGTTAAGGTGCCTCGTCTAGCATCATGCCAAGAGTCCCAAGCATGCAACTCAGCCCCCTGCACCAGCAGTCATCTTCTCTGACCGGAAAGTTTTTTTCCCCCCTTTCCACACCCACTGGCAACACAAACAAATGATCTTCCCGTCAGAAGGGCTGGGCAGACCTGAAGAATGACCTCCTGCCCGACACACTTTTTTGCACCACAATGGAAAACTGAAAAATGGTTTGAGACCGAAGAAATCATTTTGTTCTGCCAGACAGGCCATGAAAACCTCAAGGTCAGAAAGTCTTGGAAATGTAGGTACAAATGGTCATTTTCCAAAGATGCACAAAAAGGCTCATCACAACAAACCCCAAAGCGCTGCATCTAAAGAGAAGGCACGTAAAAAAAATAAAATAAAATAAAATTTATGCAAACCGGCTCCTTTCTCAAGCTCTGCTCTCCAAACAGGCCAACACATTTTGGCACCCGCTCAGTAGATACAACTATTGACACACATAGTTGTAACTGAGCCAAGCTGTAAGTAAATGAAAAAGGACCGCTCTGCGAGGGAAGGGAGGCAGCACTAGCAATGAGCTACCAGCCCTGTGGGCAAAATCCTAACTTCCCAGCACCCCATTTCGTGACGCACACCCACGTCAAATGCCTTGACCAGGCTTTTTGGCATCCCTCCTTTTGTTAATGATACACTCCAAGTAAATTTTCACTCAGAAATTATTAAGCTGCAAGACCATTAAGGAACTAAACTATTTCTCACTTACTACAGCTGTGATTCAGAACTAAATTAGAGATAACCATTAGTCACCCCACTCATGATAATAGTAAATTAATAAACAGTAACTGGAATTACATGGTGTTTCTCTTAAGGGACTTTTAAGATACCAAAGTGTACGAGCACTGCGACCAAAGTACAAGTTCAAGGCAGGACATATCATTAGGAGCATTAAAACGGGCCCTGCATGCCACTTATCTTTTGTGGGTGCGTACAGCTGCAAGTTTATCTAAAACACCTGGTTTCAGGTAGGCAAGGTCTTTCCATTTTTAAAGGCTGTTTAAAGACACCCTCCAAGATCAACGTCAGCCCAGTTAAAAAAAAAAAAAAAAAAAAGAGCAAGTATGCCAGTACTGCTTTTGAACAGCCTCCAGAAAAACAAAATCCTCGTGGCCTAAATCTTAAGCTGCAGCTGCAGCGCACATGTCTGTGTAGCATGGGGTCTTCAAAATCATTCGCTGTCTTGCCTAAAACCACTTGTCGGGGCTGCCCAAGGAGAACATGGATGGAAACCTATGCCTGAGTTACGGGTTTCGGCACGGATTTGTAACTGGCCGTGACTTAATCAGTGCAACCTGAAAACGAGAGGAGGCTGGAGTCTCTATCCAGGAGTCCAGCAGCAGGGCAGGAAACAACGTGCTGACTCAAAGCGCTTCGACTCAGAGCTGGACAAATTACGCTCAGGTTTAGGTGCCCGGCCACCACCCCAGATGGCACCCACCATGCCAACCACCACCAGCAGCAGCGGTGAAGAGACATCCCGAAGAGCCACTAGTCCTGTTGGGAAAGCAAAAAAAAAGTCTTTTGTTTTTGCTCCAAGCACATCTGGCAGGGATCAGGTCTGACCTACCTGCCTCTCCCCTTGGAAGGAAGGGGGGTTCAGGCAGGAACCACCCACCCCAGCAGAAAAACCCATCCACTTTTCCAGATGCACACCCTTCTACAGCCCTGAGAGATGCTCTGTCCCTGCAGTCTCCTGGAAAACATACCCTGCTGCTCCTGCTGCCTTGGAACTACCAGGGGACACCAGAGAAGCCTTCCTGCACTTGGGAAAGGTCCACCAAAGTCGCCAGCTTGCAGCTTCTAGGGCTGGACTGCACCAAGCTGATTATTTTGTTCCCCACTCCCTCGAGGGCTCAGCCTCCCTGAA
>NW_010544787.1:0-1733 GCF_000687285.1 Phaethon lepturus
AACCTAGTGTTTCTGTGATTTCTGTGAAACTACCGGAGCGGGAAGATGGGGGAGAGACACAGACACAGGAAGGAGGAGGGAGCCACATACGTGCGCACGCACCCTGCCAAGCCCCGCCCCTGGCAACCGCTGGCGGCACCACACCCCTCACCGCCTCGCCCGCTGCGTGCGCAGTTTCCAGCTAGCGCCTCGTGAGAGGCGCCTGGCACTCTCCTCGGCTCCCGGTAACTCGTAGGAGGCGCGAAGGGAAAGAAGGCTGATGAAGCAATCGGTGCCGTTATCTCTACTGCTGGAGGAGAGGAGGCTGGGGTATAGCTCGGGAAGGGAACGCGCAGCTGCTTTTCAATACAACAGGTTACAGCACTACATGGCCCCTTGGATGAAAGCAGTGTGACTGACACTAAGGCCGTTATCTGTACCAGCCTGAGATGCACAGGCACAGCCTAGCTCATTTCTGTCTGCCATGTGAAAAGCTGTAGTTATGGACTATGCAAATTAAGCCTAGAGATCAGGTATATTGTTGACAGCTAACTGTAATGGGACCCACAGGGCTCTCTTCTGAATCAGTTAATAATTTAAATAATCCTAGAACCATCTATTTTTATTTTTTCCACAACCTCAGATCTCTTATTCAGTTGTGTAACTACTAAGAACCACCACAAAGACTTAATAATATTTGAGAATATTTCAGTGTCCCTTTCCTGTCCATAAATTAATTCCTGATGAGACATCTGAATATTTTTAAATAGAAAAAGAAAACAACTCACTTCTATTGACAAGTTTGCAAATGGCTAATTAGAAAAATATTTTTATGGTGTGAACATCAAATGCTAGTTAAAATTTTCTGTTGATGGCTTTCTCAATCACGAATATACTGTGTGTTGTGCCAATCTTCTCACCCTTCATATAGGTTTTTATTAAAGCTATTAGTATACAATCATAGTATTAGAGGAAATGCCTTTATTGTGAATATAATACTTCATTCTTCAACAGTGGCAAACTATCTTCCATGCTTATTCTGGACCTCCACGCTGTAAAATAAAAGCAGACAGTTAAATACATTCCACTAAAAGAATGGGAAATGGAGAGCAAGTCTTTTTCACTGTTCTAGATTAAAGAGAGTTCTATTTTTAATTTGATTTAGACATTGATTTTTAATCTATATAAGAACATGCACAGAGTGTCAAAGTATCAGCATCTACCCATAAACAGCTCCATTTTATTCAGGGGAGAATACAAAAAGATCAACACCTGCAATCTATAATTATAGCTGCTTACAATTCTCCCACTCTGAGGAAACCTGACTCTTACTCACTTTAGAAAGGTCTGATAAACACAGCAGTAGTAAACAGAAGTTTTAGAATTATTTTCACTGCCCAAATTCCGAAGTAAAAACAAAGCCAAGGTCAGCCATTACAATCTTTATGAGAAATCAAAAAGGTACTTAATTCATTATTTTGCCAACAAAATTGTTTTACAACTTACCATTAGAAAATTTATGCTAGAGGTCAAGTAGTATATTACTATGTAAAAAATAATTTTATTTCTAATACCCTACTGATATACATGCAGGAAAACTGATTTCCTCTACTAACATGATCACACTGAAGGTATCCTTATCATTTAACAAAGCTATGCAAGTGTCTCTTCATTTCAAACTCACACCCATCTCTCCAGTTCTTCAAATTTTGTGTATTCTCCCTTTTTACAGAATCACAGAAACACTAGGTTGG
>NW_010544788.1:0-216 GCF_000687285.1 Phaethon lepturus
CGGCAAGGATGCCTGTGGGCGCCAGAAGGTTTCCTGCACCCCACACCGATGGCTGTGGGTCTCGCTTGCCCCCTCCATGGGGGCTCTCGCGGGGATGCTGGGCCAAGCCGGGGGAGTTCGTGTGATTTCCCCTCCTCACTCCACGGTGTGAAACCGAGCTCGGCGGGGGGCAGAAACCGCTCAGGGCCGCCCTGCTGTGCCGTCAGCTTTCCTGCC
>NW_010544788.1:302-912 GCF_000687285.1 Phaethon lepturus
ACTCCATTTTCCAGCTGTTTCTCTCCCTCCGTCAGCTTTCTTGGAGCAAACGGCACTGTCTGCGGACTTTCTCTGGGGGTGGGGACAGCCCACGCCGCAGCGGGTTGCAGCTATAAATGGTGCTGGTGTTAGAAAACAACCTGTGAGTTACCCTGGAAACCCGGCTGCGTTTCCTGGGCTCCACCGGGTGCGTGGGACTGACGGCGGCCTTGATTCGGTGCACGGGAACTCAGATGAAGGCTGGTGGGATCTCGCGGGGGCTGCCCAGCCCCAGCACCGTGTGGCAACGGGGCATCCCCAGCAGCTGCTGAAGCTGGGATGGCCCCAGGCCTTGGGGGGCTGCAGGGGGAGCAGAAGGAGCGTTGCGGGGTGCAGCGAGGAGGGTCAGCCGCACAGAGGATGCTCGGCCCATTTCCATGTATTCAGCACTTTCTTCCCCTCCCGATTTCTCTTGGCGCGTGCAGGAAGCTGCGTGGGGGCCCATCTCCACAGCTCCTGGCCCACGGAGTCCCCAGCTCGGTGCCAGATACCAAAGGACCTTGTCCTGGGTGACCACGGGGCGGCTGGTGAAGCCCCTCACCCTGAGCCTCCCCAGCAGCACCCGGCCATC
>NW_010544788.1:1005-1292 GCF_000687285.1 Phaethon lepturus
GTCCTGTGGGTACCCCGCCCACAGCGATGGCTGACGGCGGCACCCGAGGGAGAGAGCGAAGCCCCCCCTTAACTAGCAAGAGAGGGGGCTTTGCCTTATGTCGGCTTTTCTGTTCCCCCCCAGCTCCTCCTTGCCCTCGCTGCAGTGATTTCCAGCTTGGGAAGCCATGGCACCCAAAGGAAAGGTAAGGGTGACCCACGCACGGCGGGGACGGCTACTGGGGGTGCCCCAGAGCCGGGGCAGCGTCCCCGTGGTGCAGCAAGGCTGGTGGTGACGTGCACGGGGTG
>NW_010544788.1:1439-1729 GCF_000687285.1 Phaethon lepturus
CATTCCTGCCCTGCAGCCAGCGCTGTCTGGATGGGATGCGGACGGGGGAAGCGCTGGGGCGGGCAGCTGGGGGAGCGGGGACAGCGAGGAGCAAAAATGCTTTTGGGACCACGGAGGGATGGGGAGAGAAGCGGGGCTGTGGGAAGGGGAGAGGAGATGTTGCACTGGGGATTTGGGCTTTCGCCGGAGAGAAATCACGCCTGTGCCTGGGCCCCCTTTGGCCTCTTCCCCCCAGCCTGGATTTTTCCCCCCTCCGAGCTGGGGCTGGTGCAGTGTGGCAGGGTGGGGAA
>NW_010544788.1:1841-2133 GCF_000687285.1 Phaethon lepturus
CCGGCGGGGGGGGAAACCCCTGGCTCGGTGGGCAGCTGTGGCTGGTGGGGCACAGCCTGCTGCCGTGTGCTGGGCAGGGGAGGAGCCCGAGCCCAGACCCTCCCTTCCCTGCTTGGGGCCAGGCTCTGCTTTCCATTCCCTCGGGAAATCGAGTAGTCATCGCCTCAACACAATTACCCACGGCTTCCTGCCCAGAAGAGGGGGTGGTTGCCTCTGGGTGGGTAAACTGAGGCACGGCGAGCATCACCTCCGCGGTGGTCCAGGCCCCCCAGCAGCCATGTGGGGGGGGAGA
>NW_010544788.1:2252-6712 GCF_000687285.1 Phaethon lepturus
GAGGAGGGCGTAGCGGGCAGGATGCTGTTTCCCTCCCGCGGGTTTCTGTGCCTCCCCGGGGCTCGTTCCCACAAGAGTGCAAGGAGCGTGGGGCCATGCACAGCACTGAGCTTCTGCCTCAGTTTCCCTTGCCTCCACCATGGCAGCACTGCAGCAGGGCAGGCAGCTCGTGCTTCGATGGCTCAGCAGGCGTGAACAGAGTCCTGCTGCTCCTCTCCATTTAAGCAGGACCAATGTCTTGTCTGCCCATCACCACCCACGCGACCCCAGCACCTTCCAGCCACCTTCATCCCTTCCTGCTGCCTCTGGGCACCTCCCTTGCCCTGCAACTCCTTATTTATGTCTCCACAAGGCATGTGCGTGGGCAGCAGCTTGCACCAAACCAGGAGGGTCTGGGAGCTGCCGGGAAGCAGGGCTAAATCCAGCTCTCCCGCTGAATCACCTGCAATACGATCTGTCCCTGTGCCCTGGAAGGGCAGCGTCGCCTCTCGCCCAACCTGGTCCCCACGCTGTGGGACACCAGTGCCAGCAGCTCCTCCAGAGAGGGCCTGTGGGATGTGCCCAGCCTGGACTGGTTTCTCTCTGGAAAAAGGGGGGCCAGTTTCTTTCTAAAGGTGCTGGGCGAGATGTGCAGCAGAGCTGTTGTGCCGCAGCGTTGGGACGGAACCCAGGGGAGCGGTGGGCACGGGGCTGCTCTGTGTCCATCCCCTCAGGTTCATTCCTGGAGGCATTTGCTGGCCAGGGACACTGGTGCTGCCTGCATGGTGCCCATCGCTGGGGACACGTTGGCTTTAGATGCCCACAGTGGCAACAGCTCTGGGCCTTTGTACAGCTCCTGGGGATCTTAAGCCCTGCAGCAGTTCCTGCATGAGCGATGCTGGGGGGGGGGGGGGCGGGTACGTACCCGGTCAACATGTGGTACGAGCGGACTTGAGGATGGATGCTGGGTTTCCCAGGGTGCTGACACAGCTGGGAGCCCCAGCTCAGCCTGACCCCAGCCCTCCTGCTCCCCAGCGAGACCACTAAGGAAACACTGCTGTCCAGTTCTTCCCACTCTCTGCCTCTGGGTCCCAGTTCCTTATGTGAGGCTGGGCTGGTTTCACATCTGCTTCCAGCCAGGATTTGTGCTGATCTTGTTCAGAGTCCAACCCTGGACTGCCCCGGGGTAAACTCCCCCGGGCAAGGCTGACCCAGGGAGGGGAAGCCTGGTCCCTGCTCCTGAGGTCTCTGTTTGGGGGTATCATTCCTGGGCTCCCCACTGTGCAGCCCAGAGGTGCAGAGGAGCAGACAGAAGAGGGTCGTGCCAACCCCCAGGGTTTCTCAGGCTCCCAAGAAAGTCTCTGTGTCTGGGGTCTCTGCTCTGACCCCTCGGAGCCCTCATGCTTGGGGGGGCAAGACAAGCTGTTGGCAGCTCTAGTGCTTCTCAGTGCTTTCCACTTAGGAGCCCATGATGATTTTGTGCCTGTAAATTTGTCTCCTTGCTTGGAGGCCACGCAGAGCTTGGGCATTCTCAGCATCCAGAGGGTTTCCCTGCTTGCAACAGGCGGTGGAAAATGGCTTTATCGTTCCCAATCCATGCTCCGTAGCTCCCTTTGGCCCAGCTGTGTTGCAGGGGGATTGCCCTGGTCCTTGGGTGCCTTCTCCTGCATTCAGGGTGTCCAACCCTCCCACAGGTTCTTCCCTTTTCCCACCACTCCCCCCCAAGATGGTGCTGGGAACCAAAAAAGCTGGAGGAACCTGCCTTCAAACCCTCAGCTGTTGCTGCCGTGGTGGGGAGGATTGTATCCAGCTTAAACGCAGGGCACAAGCAGCAAACAGCAATGCCAGTGAGATACGAGAGGGAAGGCCGTGTACTCCAGTGACCTGGCACGCAACCAAGTTACATAGTGAGGAGAGCAAACGGGAACAGAAAAAAAATGAGAAGAACAAGCGCTTATGTTTGAGGCTGAGCTTTGCCTTTGGGCAGCCCCCAGCAGGAGTGGGTCTTGCCCCAATCCTGCTCAGCTTCAACTTTTCCTTACCCCTGTCCTGCCGGGAGCTGGGGGCTGCTCATTCCCTTTCACCTTCTCCCTCCTTTCCCCTAGGTCTACAGGGGGTCGGTGAAGGATTTCCCAGGCTTTGACGCCAGCCAGGATGCGGAGGCCTTGTACAATGCCATGAAGGGATTTGGTATGGATGCTCCTCCAGACTGTCACCTTGGGGCCACCCTGATGTCCCCTATTCCTTCAGTTGACCCTTGCACGGTTGGGCATCCTGCATCACCTCCCCTTTCAGCTGCCTGTCTGCTTTAGCAGCATGCCAGGACCTCTCCTGGCTCCCCCTTCCTCCCTGGAGCCAGCTCTGCTCTGCTTCTCCTCCCGGCCCTGAGTCAGAAGCAGCTTTGGGCACAGCAGGATGGCTATGACGAGCCCCACCGTGGGGGATGAGACCCAGCCACAGTAGCTGAATACCACTGCGTGGCTCTCCCCACAGGCAGCGACAAGGAGGCCATCCTTGACCTCATCACATCTAGAAGCAACAAGCAGCGAGTGGAGATCTGCCAAGCCTACAAGTCCCTCTACGGGAAGGTAACAGCAGAAACGCTGCCCAGCCCGTGCCTCCACCGTGCCATGGCCTCGCTCAGAGGTACTGTGGAGCAAAGGGTCCCCCAGCCCCTTTCTCCCACTCCACCAGGACCTCATCGCAGACCTCAAGTACGAGCTGACAGGGAAGTTTGAGCGGCTGATCGTGAGCCTGATGCGGCCCCCAGCTTATAGCGATGCCAAGGAGATCAAAGATGCCATCGCGGTAAGGGGTGGGCAGCATCCCTGGGGCCCCTCTGAGGGCGTTCCAGCCAGCCCTGCTGCTCACAGGGCTGCATCTCTGCCCGCAGGGCATCGGTACGGATGAGAAGTGCCTCATCGAGATCCTCGCCTCCCGCACCAACCAGGAGATCCACAACCTGGTGGCTGCCTACAAAGACGGTGAGGGCTGGGGAAGGGCAGGGGCTGCCCTGTGACCCCTCGGGCCAGGACAAGGGGCAGAGTTAAGGGGATCCAGGTCTCCAGGCCCTGACCTCTCCCTCTTCCACCAGCCTACGAGAGGGACTTGGAGGCTGATATCGTTGGAGACACATCTGGCCACTTCAAGAAGATGCTCGTCGTTCTGCTTCAGGTATGTCCATCTGTCCAGTGTCCACAGGTGGTGAGCGCCTGAGCCCAGCAGGGCTGAGCCTGTCTCTGTCCCGCAGGGCACCAGGGAGGAGGACGACGTGGTGAGCGAGGACCTGGTGGAGCAGGATGCCAAGGTGAGGCTTGGCAGGTGGCATCTGGGCTGGGATGGGGATGGTGGCACTGGGACCAGGCAGACCTAGGGCTGTGAAGGGTGAGTGGGTGCTGAGGGTGCCCATGCTTGGGCAGAGCCCCATGTGAGCAGGACCCTGACTCAGGCTCTACCACCTTCCCCACCCCACAAGGACCTGCTGGAAGCTGGCGAGCTGAAATGGGGCACAGACGAGGCCCAGTTCATCTACATCCTTGGCCGGCGAAGCAAGCAGCACCTCCGCCTGGGTGAGCATCTCCTGTGAGCTTGGGATTGGGTTTGAAGGTATCTTGTCAGCTTCTCCAGGCATCATCTTGCTCTCATCCTGCAGTCTTCGATGAGTACCTGAAGATTTCCGGGAAGCCAATTGAGAGGAGCATCCGGGGAGAGCTCTCTGGTGACTTTGAGAAACTGATGCTGGCTGTGGGTAAGTCAGCCCCTGTGTCGGGGATGCTGCGAAAACACGCCGCTGGCCTTGCCGGGGTGGGAGGGCTCAGTGCAAGAGCCAGTGGATTGGGGTTGCAGCTGTGCTGGTTTTTGGGAGCTCAGGGAGGCTCCTTCAGGGTGGGTGGGGATGCTGACTGTGGTGCCCCAGGGGCATGGGCGCTCAGAGACTGGAGTGCCAGCAAAGCTGGGTGCTGGCATCCCTAACCGTGCCTCTATTTCCCCACAGTTAAGTGTGTCAGAAGCACTGCAGAGTATTTTGCTGAAAGGCTCTACAAGGCCATGAAGGTGAGTAGATCACCCCTTCTCTGGGGCGTCCCCCCCACAGCACCACAAGGAGCCGGCCAGAGGAGGGGTCCCCTTGCCGTGGGGGGCTGCTGGAGGGCAGGCTGACGCAGGTCCACAAAGACAGGACCTATGTGACCTGGGGTCTCTGCTCTTCCCTCCACCGTCAGACCCGGGGTTGGGTAGAAATCTGATAGATCCCAAAGGTGATGGGCTGAGCGGAGTTGCTTGGCCACCCCAGGCTTGATGCGGGGGCTCCTCTGTTGCAGGGGCTGGGCACGAGGGACAACACGCTGATCCGCATCATGGTGTCCCGCAGTGAGATCGACATGCTGGACATCCGGGAGGTATTTAGGACCAAGTACGAAAAATCTCTCTACAACATGATAAAGGTAAGTGCCGGGGGTCCCCGATCACCCTCCGAGTGGCTG
>NW_010544788.1:6770-7040 GCF_000687285.1 Phaethon lepturus
TGGGTGTCCTCCTCTGAGGACAAGGCTCAGGGAGACCCCTCTCCACGTGCCCATCCCACGGTGCACTGTCTTGGCCCTGCGTGCCACATGGCTCTTCATCTCTGTCTGTCTTTCCAGGAGGACACCTCTGGGGAGTACAAGAAGGCCCTGCTGAAGCTGTGTGGAGGAGACGATGAGTAAGACTGCCTGTCACCCCACCTGTCCCTCTTCGTCCCCTTGGTGCTGGGTACAAACCTCCGGCTCGGAGCCCAGAGGAGCGGACGCTGGGAG
>NW_010544789.1:0-17480 GCF_000687285.1 Phaethon lepturus
CCCTGCAGCCCCCCGGCTGCCCCTGGCACCTGGGCACCCGCACGCGGCACAGAGATTTCCAAATGTTTCCCCCACATATAAAATACATGTGTGCAGTGCACGTAGAATCACAGAATCATTAAGGGTGGGAAACACCTCTAAGATCACCAAGTCGAACCGTCAACCCAACACCACCATGCCCACTAAACCGCATACATTATGCATACGCGTAATTCAACTACACCTGTAAATACATACATATGGCTTAATGACGTGATGCAAAAAAGCTGTTCATGGCTGTAAACCCTTTGTTCGCTCAGGAAGCTGAGAGGCAGCGTTTCGCTCTTCCACACTGACCCTTCTTTAAGGGATCGGCCAGGCCCCCAGCTCCCACAGGCCGGGCGCCAGCACAACCGTGCGCCTGTGGCGGCGCGATCACCGAGAAAGGCCTCTACGAGCAGCGCTTCAGCTTGGAGCTAAATCAGGATGAAGTACCCTTCTTCTTTTTACTGACTACTTATGTAGCTCGTCTAAGGATTATTTGAGCCACTACAGACATTCGCTTAAATCTTTTATTTTGGGAAATCGGTTTTTATTTAAGACCGTATGATCTCTGGAAACCGCGAGTGGAATATTGGTATTTCTGTACTAACTCTCCTATCAACACCCTGTGTGCCCAGATTGTTATTTTTGTCTACAGTTTAGCTCCATGCAATTTAGAGACAGAAAAAATATATTAGCTAATCCAGTACATTTCCTATAAGTGTGCCATTGCTCCTTGAAGTGCCTTGTATAGGCTTTTTTTCTCTTTGAACACACACAAAACAGGAGCGTTTTTAATGGGGACAGCTGAGGAGCTTTTGGACCGTTTAACGACTTTGGTGAGATTTTTTTTCCCTGGGTCACATGGCGCAAAACTGTTTTGTGCCTGATGTCTGTCCCATCTGGGCAAAACCCATATTGTGGGCGAAATGCTGTCCACATCAAGCTCCGAGTTCCTACGTTCCTAGTTGCCTTTGCTGGGACCAGTTTAGAGAAGACAGCAGCTCTCTGCTGGCTTTCCTTCCCAGCGTGGTTCGCATCAGGGCCCATTTTGCTGGCATCAAGGCACAGCAGCAAAGTGTGACAGCACATGAGAAGCATCACAGGGTCCGGAGCTTAGAGTTAGCCCTGGTGGACTTAAGATTCAGTCCTTTACATCCCATTTAAAAGCATTTATCTAAGCTTTTAGGTGCCAAGATCCACCCTTTTCCAGGGTGGATCTTGAAGGATGAAGGGGGCACCTGAATGTAGAAGAACATTGTGTTTTTATTATGCTCAGATAAGAACTTTTTTTTCCCTTAAAATCATCAGTTATCTTTATTTTTCAGTTGAGAAATGCAGCGAGAATTAAGGTTCACAATATCTGCTTGAGAACTGAGAGTGCTGATGTGCAGCATGCTCTTATTTTTCATGCTTAAACTGCTGTAATTCTCTTTTAACTGGTCTTCCCACTAGGCAAATTTAACGCCTTCAAGCTGCACAAAACTATGCAGTTCATCTTCCCATTGGGAGTAAGCCAAATCTACATATTTTTCCTTCATGGCAGTAAAGTTCTGCAGTGATTTCAAAATGTTATCACTCACATTTTTTAAAGCTCTCTGTGGTCTGTCTCCAGGACCTGCTGAGAGCATATTCCCAACAGTTCAGGCAAGAAGAACCTCTCAAGTATTCTCAGACTTAATCAGAAAGACTTGTCAAAGATTCCTCATTTGATGCACAGACACAGGAATATTTTTTAAACCATATAATATTTGACAGTCCGTTTCTTCTTTGCATTCCACACTTAGATGAAAGGACTTTTCTGTTACTGCTATTTAGCCTTGAGTATTTTAACTTCTAAGTGGCCTAACACATATTTTTTAGTGTGGTTTAAAAACATACTTCAGGGCTGAGAATGTCTCTGCCAACTTTTAGCCCAGATTAAATTGTTATGGCTTGGTGGGCTTTATAAGGGAGACACTGACACAGTCTTAAGTCAGTAGCACAAATAAGCCTCTCGTATCTTTTCCCCTGCAAAAGTGAATTTGGGGCTTGCAAAAAGATGCTGGATCAAAAACATATGAAAACTTTGCCCTCTCTTTATTTACGGGAAAGAGAAAACTGCAAGCACTAACACTTCAGTATTCCTCAAACTGCCTGAATAATCTGTTTTATCTCTGTTTTGGAAGGACCAACTATAATCCTTTCATAAGAGATTAATTCCACCTCTGTGCCCAGTCTGTCTTTGGCTTCTACATTGAGGCTTATGTGAAGAATGCCAAATGTAATGATGGGATTTTTTTGATGGCACAGGCATACGTCAACTAGAAATTAGGCTAGAACCACCATTCATTTTACACAGGCCACCCAAAGGTAATAAGTCTCAGTTAGTATTGATTTGGAATACATTTGAACCCTTGACCTCTGAGATGAGAGTCCTCATACCAAATCCCAGCTCACTTAGGTCTCTATTCAATCATCTGTAAAATGAGACAACTTGACTATTTTTAACCATGACATTGATGTTATGTGTAGTATAGGGGTATATTTTATGTGTAAACAGTGTATAACAGACGTCTTGGAAATACTGGAAGCTTAGACTACAGTCAGGAACATTCAGAGTTTAAGCAATTTCACTGTTACATTCACTACAAAGATAAATCACTACAGCAGATGAAATGACTCCATTAATCCCGCATTGTACTGAATGGGATTATCTCATTTTAAACAAGTTGGGCAAAATAAGTAAAGACCAGGTCACTCCATGGCTCATCCTTGTGGATGGATCTGAACCTTTACAGAAGTCTACAACATGTTTTCTGTGGTATAGAGAGGCTGGCAGAAGAGCTGTCTCTTTCTATTTTCTTTCCTCATTGCTATTGCTCTGGCCTACCCACCACCACTGGTCTCTGCCTCTCCTGCAAGGAATGGCAGCTTGCACCAACACTTTTTTTACGGTCACATAATCATCAGAATGATCTGCATTAAAAAAAAAAACCAAAACACCCTACTTTAAAGAAATAGATTAAAAAAACCCCAAACAAACAGGCAAAAACTTTTGTGTTCTGGTTAAACCCCCAAATTACTTTTGTGCTCTAATTTAGATTACAAGGCGCAGGTCGGGTGGGGATGGTGCAGGAATGGGGAATCAATGAGAAAAGAAGGAGAAAATATCTTCTGTGAAGAAGTTTCCACCTGAAAGCTGAACCTTTCAGAGAAAAAAACCACACATCATCTTTGGTCTCCTTTATATCATGTCCTGAGACAAGTGTGAATCCACCTGAAGTAAATAATAGGACAAAAGATATGAACAGATGTTAAGTAAAACCCCGTGAAATTTGTAACTTCACTCCTTTAAGAATTATAAGATGAGACATTTTTGTCCTAAATTATAACATAATTTTCCAAAATGTAATTTTGTAAGACAAAGGAAATGAAATAAAATAAAATTTAAAAAATGCTTTTAGAAAGAGTAGAAAGACCGATATTATAGCACTTGAATGTTTTATTCCAATCTTCACTTTTAAACCAGACTATAAAATTATTATAATTAAAAGAAACACCATGCTGATAATGTTCAGAAACACTTCAAAATAGAATGTTTTGATACTACTAAAAGGATTCATTTACTGGCCCTCCCCCCCGTTTTGTCATAATTGACATATTCCCACAGAGCTTGTTTTGTTCTGATGAAATACCAGGAAATGTTGCAGTAAAAATTTTCTGACCAACTCTAGCACTGAGAGGAAAAACTCTATGAATATTCAAGTTTCACTTTTAATTTTCAGTCCACCTGATCTACTTTTTTTATCCATTTGTTGTCCATAGTTATTTTTAAATAACTCATTTAATATTAAACAAGTACTTCAGGAAAAAAAAGTGCTGCAATTTAATTTAATTAGCTTTGCCTTTTCCCCAGCCCATTACTGACTTTCAGAATGTTGTATTTAAAAGTAATTTTTAAATGTACCTGAATGCCCAACTTCTTATTCTTTAATGAGAAATACCACAGCACCAGTTCCAGTATCTCATGCAGGGTTCCCTGGGATGATTTTTTCTTATGCAAATGGGTAAGTTAAATTTTGGCTTAAGCCCCTGTGATAAGACCACTGACTAGACAGGAGGCAAAACCTTGTGACGCATAATCACACAGAATCACAGAATTACTAAGGTTGGAAAGGACCTTCAAGATCATCAAGTCCAACCATAATGATGTAATGGATGGGCTACTGCCCACAATTTTTCTCCTTACTATGTAATTTGTAAAAGATACCAGAAAACAATGTTAACTGCCTCTTGGGTCCACTGTGGAACCTTGTGCAGACCTGCATTAGCAGGGATGAGCAAAGTGTTGCATGCATTAGCTCCATATACACAACCACTTGCCCCTGCTTGCTGCCTTGTTGGCTTCCCTGGAATTTTGCAGTCATGGGCTTCCTCCTTACATCCTCTTTGGTCACCTCTCTTGTGCTACCAGGAGTCTTCTCATTCCTGGGTAGAAAAAGCTACACAGCTATCAGCAAAAACTGACTTTTGGCACCAAGAATCGAAGGTCATTGCCTCACTTGAGCTGAGGACAACTTCCTCTGACTCTGTATCTGACTAGAGCGTCTTAACTGAGGGTCTTCTGGGTCACTCTCCAGAAAAAAAGATGACATTTTACAGGCAGGTTAAACAGGTCTAGTTCTAAACCGTGCATAGCTCTATGTCCATATAGGCTGTTTAAGAGGAAGAAGTCAGATGAAACCATTTGCCCAAGCCCCACTTGGAAAGGTGAGGGATGGCCCAGGTGTGTGATGTACATACAGAGAGATTCGTCCTCCCAGATCTTGCCAGTAGGCCTGAGAAAGCTCTGAGGGCTCTTCCCTAATTACTCTTCTGTGCACACAGCTGAACAGGCTGGGTACGGCCAGAACCGATACGGTATTTCTAGTGCTACATTTCCCAGGTGTTGGGCCAAGATCCCAGACTTGATGGAGGAAGGTCACAGAAGATTGCCACGTTCTGGCCACAAATTCAGAAAATACTATCTGCAGTGGCAGGGGAAGGAGGGAAGAAGGACATCAATGGTGCTGTTTCGTTGGAAGAGAAGCACAAAGTGAACTGAGGAGATGTTGCTTTTGTGTACTACTTGGTCTTGAGTATGGACTCACAAAGTTACTGTTCTGCTGTGAGATTGAATTAAAAAAACGGTAACTATTATTTCAATATCATGGGATTTATTTTCCAGAATAAAAAGGCAAGTTGTTTCATACAGATGTTACGATGGAGTGTTTTGTCTTTGCCTTGGAGGAAACAGTCTTTCGTTTGCCCAAATAATGTCCCGCATCTAGTGTTTTTTTCTGTGGCATCTGAAGGTATCTGAGGGATCTCTTCACTATCCGGGCTAATACGAGAGGGAAAATGCGAGTGTGTTAAATTGGATAAAGCAAAACTCCAGACAGTGTTACTGTAAGCGAGGTTTCAGAGGTATACAGTGAAGTAACAGAAGACACAAGAAAGGATAGTTATGTTGCTGCCATGGAGGATAGAGATCTTCAGGCTAGCAATGACTTAAGCAGGTTAGTCCACTTAGTCTGTCTAATGCTACTTCCAGAGCTAGCCTACTGGGTGGAGACAGCTAGGGATCACAGAGCTTGGAACATAAACTATCTAAACTATCTATCTGCAGTGTGAATAATCCCTCCTTAGACAATTGATAGGTAATGGACAGACCAAATGATTTTTTTTTTTTTTTAAATCTGCAGACAACATACCCAAATCCACCTGTCTGGAGGCTTCTGAAAGATCTGTGGGACATTTTGTACTGCCAGTCAGCATGGACTAATATAACAGTGATCTCTACTTTTCCTATTAACCTCTTGAGGCTGATTTTATCACAGATCATTAGATTTTAGCTCCTTGCACTGGCCCTACATCTATGGAAAGACATAGGAAAGACTGTAAGACATGTAAACATAGAGAAAACTTGCAGAGAGGCCTCATTTTCTGAATTGTCCTTAAATGTTAGGTATAAATAAGGATAACTGATATCAATCTGATTTGTAGATGCAAACAAGAACTGTGTTGACAAATCAGACATTTAAATCAGGCATTTGCTCACGCACCTTACTGTGCCTGCGTAATAGAGTTCCATTTAAAAACCTGTTTCAGGAGGTACAGTAATAAAGAAGGTACATTGGTAATTTATTGTAATACTTTTTTGCTCTTCTAAAAAATACTTTCAATAGATCTGTCTTTAACTGGGTCCTACGTAATATAGTTGTCTTGGGCTGATTAGCTCTCAGAAGGCTGCTAATAAACATAATCCTGACTCTTGTGATTTATATCCCATGCACTGGTATTGGTAAGGACTTGTGCATTTTTCCTTTTTTAAAACGCCAGGTATCTCTGGGGATCAAAGTATATGGCTTTTGTAGATGTTGACTGGAGATAAGCAATATACAGACATGTTTCTCTAGGGTTCATTTCAGAAATGCTCCCAAAAGACTGAATCAAGAATACCTATAATCAAGGAAATTTGGTTCGATGAGACTAGGAATCTTTTCATCAGCTTTGTATGCTCATTTAAGTACTTCTGTTAAGAACTGCAATTCATGATGATATTTGCATTACAATAGTGTACATATGGCTTTTCATTTAAAAGGTTCTCATCAGACTTTGCTCACATTCTTGTGGCTTGATTGTACTTGGACCTATGTTTCTTTTTCACTAGGTCCAAATATGATTTGCCATCTAGCCACAGAAAACACTTGAACCCTTCTGCCTTACGATATGGAAAGACACTGTTTTCTAATGCAAAATCTTGAATGAATCTGAGCTCCTAAAATAAAGGAACAAATACTTCCCTGCCTACCTCTATAAGCCTTACAAAAAATGCTGAAGAGTACTCAGCTGAACTTGGGAAAACTCAAGCCCTCTTACAACCTTCTGTTTTAAACAATTACCCAGACACTAAAGGTAAATGTCTGCAGACAACTTTCTTTTAAAATTATGCTATTAAGCAACAAGCATAATATCGATAGCTGACTGATTTATGTAGTGCACTTCCTAGTGCATCATTGATTCCAAATTACAACACACACTGCATCCTTTACCCAAACTGCAGCTCTTTCTGGCGAGAAGACTGGTCCCCCCCCAGCTGGCTGCACAGCACCAGAGCAGAAAGTGTTGGGGCAGGAAACCGGAGGGGAGTATCAGTGAGCAGAATTGTTTGTCTGTTGAGAGCTCACGTGTGACTGCCACCAGCCCTGCGCAAGACAGAAACAAGCCGGAGTAAAGTCGAGTCACAGAGAGACAGGGACAGCGTTCGTTCTTCCTGGCTCCCACCCGCTGGGTTTCGGCATTAACGCACGCCACTCACTCCTCTTCCAGCGCTGCGCATCTCCTCCCTGGGGAGCTGGTGGGCAAAGCCGAGGCTCCCTCGCTTCCCGAAGCCGTCTTGCCCCTTCACGTCCCTGCCCAGGCGCATCGGATGCATCGCTGCTGTGCCTGCAGCTGCGGCAAGGTCACGCGGGCATCCCGCGCCTGTCTGCATCCTGCCGGAACGAGCCCAGGGAAGCTGCCTCGCCCGTGCCCACGTACACAGACCAGGAACCCCGTACGTCTTGGCCACCCATGGCGTTGCAGTCTTTTGTTTGCCTTTTCTAACCTTAATACTAGTTTCCTGTTGCTAATCAACACTATATTAGGTTACTCCTCCGCCAGTAACGTTCACTGAATAACAACTCGCCTGAGACAAAGGCCATTTTTGCTGGGCTTAGAAGAAGCAAATAGAGGGGGACACACTCTGGACCCTGGCTGGTCACCAGGAACGCAAACCCTGGCTCTGCTACGGCTCTTCAAAATGTGGTACCCTCTGCACAAACAAGCAGATGAAGTCTGGCGTGCTAATCTTCAGCTTGTGACCCTGTAGTTACTAACCTTGCTGCAGTCTTTGTCCTACAGTCATCTTGCATCCAATAAATAATATGTGGAGGGGTGATTAGCATTAATTTTGTACTGTTATCAGTTTATTCAACAAATGACTGAAATTCTGCCTTGGAGAAAGGTTAGGAAAACAGGCTCCTGTTCAATATTACCTGCCACTCTGTAATTCACCATTCTAACAAGAAAGGCAGAGCTTTCACATTAAAAGCACATTGATAATTCTGTAATTTCACATAGAAGACAAATGGGCATAAAATCATGACACAAGCAAGAAATATAGAAAACACAAGTAGTTTGATGGCAAATATTCTTGAGAAGGAGCGTGAGTTGGAAGAAGAAAGCCCAGAAGGGAAAATCTTTTCAGGTAATACTCCTTTTCACCTTGATCTTCTTCAGCCTCCCCATTTTCTCAAATTTGGCACAAACAGGAAAGTGCTGTTATTATAGGAGGCGATGATGATAACTTTAATAAATCACCTCTTTAGGGCTGAAGACACAACTGGTATGTTCCTTTTTACAGCAAATAGTAGTTAGCTTTTGACCATGTGCTGTCTGAGAACATCAGACCATCTGCCTGCCTTTTCCATGCCTAGTTAGCTTGAACCAGGTAATCAGAAACTTACTAATAACATCTAATGAAAGGTCTTCAGTTAATTTTTGTCAAAAGGGAAGATGATCAGAATAAATTTATAATGTGTATGTATTTAAGAAACATTCTATACATGTGTGTGTGCGTGTGTTCATATCTCTAACAAAGGTTTGCATTTTGGCATACATGTAGCCCAGGAAAATGAAAAAGATACAATTTACTTTTGTTTGTGACAGTATTTATTTAATTATTATCTGATTTATGGAGATAATTTAATAAGCGTGTAAAAAACCAATAAAAATCAATGCCGGCATTTTGTGCTTGAATAAATAAAAGTCAGCGATAAATAATTACACACTTATTTGCAGGAAAAGCCAGATACTAGAGCAAAACAGACCGAGTTGGAATGATCCGGATCACTGTTTTCCTTTAAAATGAACAACAAAAATTTTACCACACAGCATTATGCTCTGCTATAATTAATAAGAGACTAAGCAAAGCCAATATTGCACTTGTTTCAATATTGGATTGCTATTTACGGAGCATGATTAAAAGGTTCCTTCTAATGTACAACACTCTTCACTCCAAACGATTGTCTAAGATCGGTAAAAAGATCTCCACCAATGTTAGTATCACTTTTTCTCTGCTTTGAGTATATCTGGCAAATGACATTTTGTTTGCAACACCCATCGTACTGTGAGAGAAACAAGAGATAGAAGAAAGCTGTTAATTCCACCTCATCTCAAATCCCGTGGGTGTAAATTGTATGGCAAATGAGTCAAGTATGGCTGTGGCTTGGCAAATGCAGCAACATCTTTCAAATTGCAGAAGCAAGCATGGTAGTTACTCTGTTTTTTGCTTTGTCTATAGACAGTGTTCACAAAAGAGTGCCCTAATTTACCTTACTAGAAAGCGTAACTACTGTGCAGTACTTTAGCAGGAGGCACAGATACCTTTCTGGCTGCTGACAGCATTCTGGATGTCAGCATCCAGAACTTCTGTAAACCATCATTTGCAGGGATCAGAGCAGCCTAAATTGAGAAAAAACTATCTAACCACCAAAAAAAGTCTTCGTACAAAATTGTGCTGGGAAGAATGACTGTTTGTGCTGTATTCGGCAGCACTTGTTCAGGCTTCCATCCTCAACAGTCTGACTACTGATGAATGTGAGCTGTTGCACGCTCTCTACTCTTCTCAGGCTCAAAGAAACTGGGTTGGAAGGTAAGATTAAACATATAGAGGAGCTTCAGTCTGGAAACTCCAGGGCCTACTCTGCAACACACTTGGGCTTAAATACCAACAAGGG
Source organism: Phaethon lepturus (assembly GCF_000687285.1). NCBI lineage: Eukaryota > Metazoa > Chordata > Aves > Phaethontiformes > Phaethontidae > Phaethon > Phaethon lepturus. The sequence goes on from NW_010544789.1 coordinate 9,825, forward strand.
AGATTCAAGTTAGATATTATGAAAATATTTCTAGCAGCGAGGATTGGAACTGATTTTCCTGTCAACAGTGGAGGCTTTCAAGAAGCATTAAGAGTGACATCCTGTCAGGGATGGCTGAGGCATTGCTGTTCCTGTCTCGGGACGGACAGATGGACGAGAGAACTTCCTGAGGTTTCTTTCAGCCCAATTTTCTCCAGTTCTGTTGCATTAAAGCAGCACCACATCAACAGAAAAAATCGCACAGAAGACTGATAAACATTAAGAGGAAACATCTCACAGGAGTTCATTATGCACCTCACTAACCACTTTAATTATGTATTAATTTATTATTGATGAAAAAATTGGTATTATATCTCAGCATCTTTTCTGACAGAGAGGGCTATATGAAATGCCTCCAAGACTAAAATAAATGGTATAACTAGAGCTTTTTTTTTTTTTTCTCAGCAAAGATAAAGCATCTCATCATTATCAATTAAAGAACTAGGGAAGTCTTTGAAAAGAGGACTTGTTTGCTTAAAGTACGTGAAGGTCATATTCACCCTGTAATAGTTGATGAAGAGTAGTCATTTGTTATTTTTAAGCAGGCTGTCATTTCACCATTATGAAGATGAATAACATTTGTTATTACCTAATAATCCTCCTGTTGATTACAGAGGAAAGACACTTGCAGACACCTTATGTGCCTTGCTTAGGTTTTGTAGATTATTAATGTATTTTGATTAAACTTTGTAAACAAAGAATTACGATCCCAGTTCTCTGGATATAGTGACTGGCGTGTAATGCAAGGTACAGGAACATGTCCAACCCCTAACATTTTGCTCTGCATATGTTATTGGCCTAATACTCATGTAACATAGTAAAAACAAAGTTCATTTTTTAATATCAAACAGATTGTCAATGGATCATACGCTGCTCTATTAAGGTTAGTTTTTGGATGCCTGCCTTCCCGAGGAGAGTTAATGAAGCTATGTTACCTGTGTGGCTTCATTTGGAGTCAGGCCTAATTACCTGGATCATGGCCACATTTTGGAAAGTCCGAGCCTCATTTCCAAAGCAGATGGAGTCACTCAGGAATGACTTCATTTGTATTAATTTGTTACACTGTCTTCTGCTATTCATCTCAGGGAATGTTGCTGCCTTTGCACTCTAGTGGGAACAGAATTTAAAAGTTTTAATTTGGAATTTTTTACTTTATTTTTAAAAATAAATCCATTATCTTCTTCCACAATTACCAATGGTGAAGCGCAAAGGCAATTAAGTGGGGTCCAACCCATGGCCATCACATGCTGCAAGGTGGTGATTATGTCACCAAAGATTTATGAGGCATTCGCTTTTTGGAACAAGTTAAATGACCAAAACAGTGACATAGCACCTTTATCAAGATAACCTACGAAGCACTGCAGATTGGGCTTCATAAGTGAAAAGTTTTTGATGTCAATCTAACCACAGCAAGAAAATCAAAAGAAGGAAAAAAGAGAGGTGGTTAAGGGCATAGGAACGAAGTTGGTTTAACTGAAGTTTTAATATGTTTGTCTAAAAGGAAAGTTGAAATACTCCAGTAGGGCAACTATACAAGGATTTATGATTTGATACAGTTGTTTATGCATTGAGCAATGGAATTATATGAAACGGAGATTGGATGACTCCAAAGTCATTGCACTACATTTCTAAGGTCAGCAGCATAATGCAGACTAAAGGCAGAGGAGTTTAAAGGTGTCTATGGCACAATTACTCTGCTGTATCATAGCTGACATATCCTGGCCTGTCCCCTTATTAAATGGGGCCAGTATTTAGCACTGTCAGTCCTTGAAATACTTTACCAAGGAGCATTAGTATTGCCATTTTGTGCAATTTGTGAAGGGCAAGAGGAGCAAGGACAAATGAAAACAGTGTCAAAGGGAAAAATAAAGAGACTTTGTTTTTGTATCCTACCATCACATCTTTATCAAAGCACTCTGTCTAATCAAATTACTACTTGACGATTATTTTCTGCAGAGAACACGAGTGCTAGTCTACTTTTCTGAAGCTCAGAAAGTGGAGAGGTATATGTTGTAAATTGCAGCCAAATGATTAATTTTGGGTTTCTCTCATTCTGGCCTTGTGGCAGCAACTTTTAGTGATCGTGTGTGAGTGAAAACGCGGTAGTATCCGGGATGCTCCCAGGCTACAACAGGCTGCCGCTATCTGCTCGGGAGCCATCTGAGTGACTCACACACAGTGCTCTGCTAGGTGCCAGCAGGGTTACTTTGGTGGCTGTGCTGAGAAGTGAAGGAAAAACTCATCCAAGCAAAATGCAAATATCCAAGGCTTCCAAGTTTGTCACTTCCAGGCTCTTTTGAAGTTCAGGAACACTCCGGGAGCTGAGAGAGAGATGGTAGGACTGAGCCTGTGTTAAGCATGCTTACTTGCATAGTACTGATATCCGAGGGAAAGGAGAGGCAGGAGTAGAGGAATACCATCTTCTTCATCAGAAGGATTGTTGGTAGAAAGAAAAGGTAAGGTTTCTCACGGGAGGCTAAAAGTTTCAGTGACTAAACCCTACACTCTGACTAGGCACAGTAATATGAAGCAAGGGATCCAAAAGGATGGAACCATGTGGGGAGGGAAGAAGAAAGAGGCACTTGCAGGGAAATTGAGCCCCAAAGTTGTTGCAGGCTCATTTATGACTCCAGGAAAGGTCAGTTGTCGTTTCTACTCCCTTATATCATGAACACCCCGTGCCTACTGGCACTAAGTACCTCCTGCAGGTTTTTAATCACACAGAAACAGAGTTATAAGCCTCCAGCTCTTTGTGTTTGCACATCAATAATATTATTCATGTCTCCTGACTATCAAGGCAACAAGCAGAGAGCATTCCTTTGGTGTGGCACCTTCTTTCTGAAATTAAATATTAAAGCTTTGATTTCCATAGGAAGAAAAAATCAGCCATATGTCTTTCCCTGTTTCTGGCACTATTAATTACACACATACACTTCAAATTGTTGACTATTGGAAGCACAAGGAATAACATGTTTCAAAGTGTTCAGAAATGCCCTAATGTCACAGAACAAAAAAAGCCTTTCTGTCCTGAACAGCAGCCAGTGCAAACTGTAGAAAATGCTAATGTGTGCAATTAATTATTTTCCCTATCTGTGGCAAAAAATTCCTCAGCTGAAATCAACAGGTTAAATATTAGTCTATTGGGATTCTATTTGGGAATCAGCTACCAAAATGCTTTTTGTGAGGCAGGCCCTAAACTCTAATTTAAAAATACAATAGGAGCAAAAGAAAGAAAGGAAATGTTGGGTGGTTAAATGGGGAAAGGTTTACTACAAGAATAAGATTATATGTCTTGAAGACTGCTAAAAATATCAATAAAAAATAAAATAACCACTGTTCTCAAGTATTCCTGGACTGTGCATCAGAAAGGGTATGGACTTTGACAGAAACAAACCCGGGATGAAATTAGGTAAGCTCCGTTTTGAATATTTGAATGAGACACGCACAGGAAAAGAAGTTACCTTCACCAAATAAGCTAATCCTACCTTTCTAAAGTCCTGGAATTTACTTTGTGCCCTTTGAGGTCACTTGCTTAGTGTTCTTTTCATTTTATGAATTGATATGTTGAAGTCTTAGATGCTTCCCAGAGGACAACAACTTCATTTTACTGAGTACTAACACAACCTAGGACGCTACTTACACTACATAGCCACTACTTATTGGTAGGCTGAGATCTTGATCCTGCAAAGGACTTATAAAGTATTTGTAAAGTATTTCTTCCATATGAATAGACCCACTGGCCAAGGGACTGATGTCTAAATAAGCATAAGATAATATTTGAAGAGAGTTTAGAGTCTACTTGATTATGAGAACAATGGAAGAAGATGACAGTAATAGTAATGAGAAAACCTAAGATTCAACTTAGTTAGTTGAATGAATAAAGTGAATGTCTATAACTTTTTAACTTTTATTTTTGTAATGGATCAAAATGACAGATTCAGAGTAGGAGACATAAGACAGAGGAATTAGACAACTTCTATGTGTTGGAATTTTTTTTTCAATACCGGGGCGATGTCCCAGCATTGGGATTTTTATGTAGCCATGTAGATGAAACTTAAGTTTGGCATGTCAGAGTTCCTCAACAACTACGCACATGTCAATCAGTATCTGAATTGGAACTTCAGACTCATTGATACATTAGTTACCTCATCTAGAGCCGTTCAGTACAGGGTCTTTTCAATGAAAAAGTTTGTTGACTCACTTCCAATTTTTCAGAGCCAAAGCAAGTAAGTGAATGAATGAGTGAATTGGTCATTTAATGTAATATCTGTTTCAACATTATTTCAATGATGCATTCTACTTTTTGATTCAAACTGTCCTCAATTTAAAATTTAAGATAATTTGTGTTAAAGGGCAGCACAACATAGAAAGTACTTCAGAAAGGTCAAAACCAACCTAAACGTTTCACAACATTAAAACAAATAATTTTAATTTAATTTAAAAATTTTCTTGGACTTCTTAGCTATGGATGTTGTCACTTTTTGACATGTTGTAGAAATTCAAGAGAGGAAACATTTCCTCAACATAGAAAAACTGCTTCACTGAGTTCAATCTTCAGGAGACAGTCATTCTGCCACTGGACAAAGCGGGTTTCTATTTCATGTGGACATGAAGTAATTCAATTTTTCTTTTCCAAAGGAATAATGGAACACAGTTCTTGAGGGGTGTGAGAACAAATTTTATTAGCTAACAGTTTTTATTTGGAGACAAAATCATCTAATCTGAACCTAGATGTTAGGCATTCCTTGTAATATATTTTCTCCAAGCCTCTCAAAGCAGAATTGAGAAATGTGGTTCAGGTAAAAGGAGAGTGAGAGTAAAATCCTTCATAAACGTGACCTTTGGTGTCAAGGAAGACTGCGGATGGTAGTATTTTAGCTGTTATATTATACTTTAATACTATACTCCTCATATTGCCACATTGGCTGTGTATTGATTTTAAAGGAAGATTGCTTATTAAGGTTATGAAGTTCAGCAGAAATTGGGCTAACTCTCTTTTGGATAGGCTTGTTTCCTCTTATATGGGAAAAATGGAGTCTGGAGAACGAACTTTGGACTTGCCCTTTTTTTCTTTTTTTTTTCTTTTCTCTTTTTTTTTCTTTTTCCCTTAGTTGGGTAACATTTGACCACTTTTAAATTCCAGTACCCAGTACAAACTTAACTTGCATTTAGTACTTGGTAACTGGTTTATTACAGCTTTTTGTTAAAGTCTTGGTGTTCCTTCTTGCAGTCCCTGTACCATGGTACTCTGTCCCTCAGAGAATGACTGCATAAATGGTTATTAGATGTTTAGCACAACAGAAGTGAGATGAAAGGGGTAAGAAGAAGGGAGATGTCAGGACCTTCCTAAAGCACATATGTTGATGCTGGAGTAGAAACTCCCTCCTTCGTTACAGCTTGACTAGTGGCAGTTCCTTCCCTCCTTCCACTGGTGACACTTCCAGCTGCCCTTTTGCACCCACTGCAGTTTCTGCCAGGGCAGATCTCCACCTCCTTATGTGGCAAATGCCAGACCAGCTGGTGGTGCATGGAGATGCTCTAAGTGGGCAACAATTTCCTGCAGGGACTGGTTGGGAATTGCGACCTTATTACATTTTCTTTCTTTCTTTCCAAATCAGTGACGGGTTGCATTTGCAAGGCAAAATTAACATCTGTACTCCTATCATCACAAGTAATCTTAGGGCATTAATTTCACCCATGTTCACACAGAGGGTAAATTTACAGAGGTTCAGACCAACTGTGTTTTTGCTCCAGGCATGGCAGAAGTGAGCTATTTCCATCTGGACGTCACATATCTATCTAAGCATGGTGTTGAGTTCAACTCTAGTGACCAAATTCATGTCCAGTGTCTTGTTAACATAGTTATATGAGTTTTGAACTGACTTGGAGTAGAGCTGGGTATTTCTTCCAGCTCTGAGGTGTCTGTGAAAATACGATGTAGGTTCTTACATGCTTTTGAAGAGATTCGTTTCTGCACTACATGGATAATGTCACAGTTTTTGGACGCTTGCTCAGGTGACTAGTTACTTTACTGTCATGTTCGTAGAAAACCAATATAGCCCAGACCCATTTTAATTTTTACTTATCTCTTCACCTCAACAGGTGAACAGAAATGGCGGTGGAGGGAAAAAGTACAGACTGTGAAAAAATCCTATAATTCTAGAGGCCACTCCAGGGAAAAAGAAATTGATTCCCCTAATTTTGTCTGAAGTGAGTGTTCCATAGAAATCAAGACAGATAATATATGCTAAACAGCCTTTTAGCTGTTTTTGAATCTTGGAGCTCTTTCTTATATTTTGTATCACCGAGGGGCAAAAACCACATTACATTCAAGGAATACTGCCTGAATGATACTCATATGTAGATGTACACAGCTCATGTGCCTTATTACAGCAGAAACTGTAGGAGAAATCCAGTGCTGTATTGCATGACAAGGGCCTTCCAAATAATGAGGAAACTGGGCATAAAAAGATCCTCATTTGTACATATTTTGAAGTAGTTTGTTCATCTTTCTTCATTCTACTTTCACACACGAAGCTATTTGGGCATTCATGATGAATGAAGATCAAAATGATTTGTACGGCACCTTTTTGGGCATATTCTAATTACCTAGGGACATGGATTAGCATTGCAATAGCTGCAAGTACCAAATGTTATATTTACTGTGGGAGCACCCAAATACACAGTAGTTTGTCTGCACATCACTACATGGCTTTCTTGAAACTGCTTGCATCTGTATTTCTTATGTTCCATTTTTATCAGAGTAGAGTGCAATTGTTTACATGATTCTACATAACCTATAAGAAGTCAAGAAACAGCAAAAAGATCTTGTCTAACATCGTAAGACTAGTCTAAAAACAGTGAGAAAAGCAGCTATCAGACCAGACTTAATCTCTCTCATCCAGCCTCCCATCTCAGGCAACACCCAGTACTAGGTGTTATAGGAGAAACATACTTATGGCTTAACATGCTCACAGCTCAGCTCGCCTCCTACCTACCTATTTTGGCTTTAAATTGGCACATGCCCTGAAGCATCAGATTGTATTTCCCTAACTTTATGTTATCCTATCTACTATTGGATTATCAGTATTTAAAACCTCAGGGGAAATTCTGGCTTGCAGAATTCCCCTACTGCAAATAGTTTACTTGGTTCAGCAAACATTAGACACTGCAGAAAGCGAATGGTGTTTGGGATTCCGACAGGTGAACTCCGGCAGACCGAGCTGGGGCGGTGTGCGGGGCTGTTACCCAGCGTGGCTCGGCGAGAGGCTCCTGCCCTCCCGCTGCATCGCACGCGTGCTGGTGTGCCGGCGGCACCCCTTCAGTAGCCGCTTTCTCAGCCCAAACCTCATTAACAAAACCTTGGTCTTCTGAGCTGTTACGCTAGACTGTGACGTGAAGCCTCCTGCCACCAGGCTTGTAACGTGCCGGGGAGGAGGGCGGGAGACGGGAGGGTGGCCTCTCACACTACCCCCCCGGAGCTTGCCTGTGGGAACTCTTCTGTTTCTGTGGGTCACATCCCAATGCAAAAAACTAATTTGACATAATCGTTAGAGTTTGCAAGTAGCATCTAAGCAAACGACCGGCAAGTCGTGGCTGTCGTGCTGCCTGTACGGC
>NW_010544790.1:0-12304 GCF_000687285.1 Phaethon lepturus
AAAGACAGTTTCTTGCAGCCAGGGGCTGGCAGCAGCTCTTGTGCATCATGGAAAGTTACCTGCGAGCTCTGAAACCTTCGTGTCGGGCGGTGGCTTTTTTTCTTTTGTGGTCTCGTCACACAGCCCGTGCTTGTGCTGAGGAAGGAGGAACCGAGATGACATCTCGGGGCGGGTGACGCAGCGGGTGCTGCACCGCAGAGAGGCGTGGGGGACGGGGCTGCCCCTCCCCGAGCCCCGCAGGGCTGTTCGGATGGGGAGCCTTGCTCCAATTTTTTTGCTTTGCTTCGCTTCACCTATGGAGGTGTGAGCGGAGGGGCTGAGCCCTGGGCTGAGCGAAAGCAGCCTCTTCCTCTGTCGTCCTCTTCCTCCCTGCTCGGATGTGGCTCCCCACCTCACCCGTGTTTCGGTAAAGCCTCGGAGGGAACGGCCCTCACGGATGAAAGCACTTTGGGTGCGTCCCAAGGGGCAGCGCGTTAAAGAAAGCAGGAAGCGTCCTGCACGCGACTGGGGCTGGATCTGACTTCGTACCTTACAGATGTGGACAAGAAAATGAAAACCTTTTTCCTGTGTGGGCTTTGCCATCACAGTGATTCACTGACCGGCAGCGCCGGGGGTGAAAAACCACCGGGGGCGGGGAGCAGGCACCCACACAGGCTCCCTTGCCTTTCTCTGGTATCGATAACCAAATAGCCCTGAAAAAGAATTACATGTTCCTGCTCCTTCTCTTCCAGGGCGGTCCGGTCGAAATCCTGCCTTTTCTCTACCTTGGTAGTGCCTATCACGCTTCCAAGTGTGAGTTTCTCGCCAACCTGCGCATCACGGCCCTGCTCAACGTCTCCAGGAAAAGCTCGGAGTCCTTCAAAGACCAGTATTGCTACAAGTGGATCCCGGTGGAGGACAGTCACACAGCGGACATCAGCTCACACTTCCAGGAAGCCATCGACTTCATCGGTAGGTCCAAATCAACAAATTTCTAGTTCTTCATATATTTAAAATTCATTTATTTTAAAATACATATTGGTGGGAAGGACACATTATTTTCCATATGTTCCCAGATGTCACAGCAAAAGTTTAGGCTCCCTCCCTTCTCCAACGTTGGTCCTGGCAGAGGGATTTCTGCAAGGAAGGAAGGAGTAGGGACATTCGGAGCAAGGCCTCTGTCCTCCTTTTTGGCTCTCCCGGCCAGGAGGCCAAGGAAGGAAAACGCCTCCTCCTGACTGCTGTCAGACAGATGAGGCGAGTGAGCTGGTTAGCTTTATTTTCTTTTCGAAGCAAGCATAGGTGTTAACTTCAGCACAACAGGAAGCACAGAAGTATGCCTGAACACCACCAAAGTCTTGATTTTTTTGTAAAGGAAAACCCCATATCGGTTCCTTGGAGTTGCACACCAGCCCCTGTAAAAGCTAGGTGAAGCAGGGCCAGCTTATTGCCTTGCTGTGCTGGGATATCTCAAAGCCAGGTCTTAGAAATCCACCATCTCCCCTTATCACAGAACTGTTCCCATTTCTCCTTTTGATCATGTTGGTATTTCACCCTTTAAATACCCCAATGCAAAAAGAATGAGGAAGCCTTCAGAAAACTTGGGGCCATCCCCTCTCAAACCTTTCGGCGTTAGGCTGGGTAGGTGAGCAGCGCACTGGCTGTGCCAGGTAGTGCAAAGGAGAGGCTCAGGGTGGTTTAGTGGGGTGGAGCGGCCTCAGCCTGGGTGGAGGTGGTGTTGAAATCGGTGCTGTTGCTCTCCAGGAACTTTTGAGAGAGAAACAGAATACAACCTCAGTTACAGACTGCTGGACTCATTGCTCAGCTGAGTTTGAATCCTTCAACAGTGCAGGCAGAATTACAAAAACCTCATCTGAGGGTGACCTCTGAGCCCTTCCCCTTCCTGGCAAGGGACTTCTCACACTTTTCAGGGAAACGATAATTCACAGCACACTTCTGTCCTGTCCCCAACCCCTTCTGATAGTTGTTGAGTCACTTGGAAATTTCCCAGATTTTGAGGATGACTTTAGATTTCACTTTCTTTTAAAATTGTGTGTGTGGTGTAGATGTTGGGGATGACTCAAATCCATGCCTGCCTTATTTTGTGCAGTAGTTAAATATAACCGGTTGTGGTGGCACCAGTCCCCTGGCAGACAATCGAAGGCAGGCAAATGATAACTTGCTCAGCTCCTTGTTGTTTCGGTGCCATGCACTGAGCACTATACTCAGCACACAGTTTTCCATAAATTGGAGCTTTAACATATTGCTCGAGGCAATAGAGCAGAGAACGTCTATTTTTGAACTGTATTTTTGTGTGGAAAGGATTTATTTTAAGCACATTCTCTTTAATCTAATAACAATCATTTTGTTGTGTGAGTAACCACAGTGGCTCCTGTTGTGTAAAATGGGTGCTTTGCATAAGCCTTTTATATCCTGACTTAAGTCCAAGCATCCTTTAACCAGACTGTAATTAGCAACTGCCTACCAGTCCTTGTGTGCTTTGTGGTGAGGCCCCAGGGAGTGAGCCCAGCCTCTCCACCCCAGGGTACCCACCAAGGGCGCAGCTCCTGGGACTGCCCTTTGCTGCTAACCGGCCAAGCAGGGAGTTAGGTTTGGACTTTAGTACTAGAAAAACAGGACTTTTCTTTAAAGCTGATGAGAGGAAGGCAGCCCTGCAGTTCTCGCCTTTGAAAGATCTGATGGTGGGAGGGCTGGCCAGGTCAGTCCTCTGAGCCACAGGCAGAGAAATGCAGGTATAGCAAACAAGGATTGCCCAGGTACCTGATCTGTCTTACAATGCTCTGCAAATTTAGTTGTTCCAAAACAGAAATAGGCATGTGGGAAAGAGACAGGGAAGGACTTTCCTGAAATATACAGAAAGAACCACATCAGGATCCACAGATCCTGAAACCAAGTGTCATCTGTAGCTCGGCTCCACCTCAGGCTCCTGTAGCTCGGCTCCTCCTCCTCTTTGAATCTCCATGTTACCCTTGGTACCCAACAGAAGAGCAAGCCTCTCCTTGCTGGTAGACTGGCTGTGTGCCATGGTCCACCTCCAGTACCGGGTACATGTCGCATTGTCTTCTCCATCCCCAACAACTGACATCTGCAATGACTTTTTTCCCCTAGATTATGTCAGACGAACAGGGGGCAAGATCCTGGTGCACTGTGAAGCGGGGATTTCACGCTCTCCCACCATCTGCATGGCGTATCTCATGAAGATGAAGAAGCTCCGCTTGGAGGAAGCCTTCGATTACATCAAGCAGCGCAGGAGCCTGATCTCCCCAAACTTTGGTTTCATGGGCCAGTTGCTGCAATATGAATCGGAGATCTTGTCTTCCACTCCCAGTCCCCCCATCGCCTCGTGCAAAAGAGAAGCTGCGTCTTTCTTTGCAGAAGAACTGACGATAGGCAAAAACTTTGAAGGCTCATGTTTTGCCTTTCCTACCTCAGTGTTGAGTTCTGTGCCCATCCACTCTCCCGTCCACCAGCTGAAACTCAGCCCGATGACAGCATCTTCGTCCTGCTGCACACCCTGGGGAGACCAGAGCTGGCGTGGTCCTCTGATCTGGACTGACCCCAATAAGAACATTTCATGAATGTGCAATAGAGAGACCTCATTGACTTAGGCTGAGACAGAGCAGTTGTTGTGGGTCATACTTCCCATATGCTGTGACTGTAAGACGCAAGTGCTCTAAGTGTGGCAGGTTTTCTGAACTTTTATTGTCCTCTTTTTAAAAAGTGCTTTTTAAGGTTTTTATCCACAGAGTGTGCACCCACTACTGTATTTCCAGATTCCTGGGGAGCAATGAGAAATCCATTTAATATGTTCTCAGTTCCCATCTCCTTCCCACCTTGTTTTTGAAAAGACCCTTATTTAAAGTTTCAAGCAATAAACAGCAGCAGTGAGGAAGAAAGCAAAACGAAAAGCACCACCTTTGCAATGGCAGAGGTGGTGGGAGTGAATATTCGTTATGGTTTTTCTCTGGCTTTCCTCCTCCCCTCTCTTGTGTCATGTTTCAGGGAGCAAAGGGCTGGGGCGGTGGGAGGGAGCTCCTTTCCCAGGACGCTGTTGCACAACCAGGTGAAAATCCCCTCTCCTGCTCCAGCCTCTGAAGCATCAGGTATTGACCACAGTGTAACTGGATGCCAAACCAGACCGTGGATCCATTCAGGTGTGGCATTTCCTGTACTTCTGCATTTGCCTTTGTACTGGCTGTGCTTTTAGCTAAAGCAGGGGACTTAACCGAAGCTATCAGGCTACCCTGCTGAGCTATTGTCCTCCCATCTGTTATTTAAGAACAGCCCTAGAATACTTGAATGTCTCCACAATCCTCATCCGAGTTACTTTCCATCAGATGACACTGTAACTGCTGGATTTTACACCAAAAAAACCTAACCCTGACAAGCTTGGCTCTAAGCCACCTCTTCCTCCATCCCTCCCAAGTGTTCCTGATGTGCATTATATGTGGTCAAGTGGTCTTGTTCAGTGTTACATGGCTTGCTTAGTGCGTGTCGTCACCTTTTAGCCAGCCTTCTGTGAAAACTGGTCAGATTGGTTTCTGTGTTTGCAGGGAGTTCAGAACGAGGGACTCTCCTTGTCTGCTGACCTTTTTAATTTTTTATATGTAGTATGTATGGGAAATGGCAATAATTTCCAGAAGATTTTGTGAATGTGAAAGAAGACCTGCAATGGTTTTTATGGAGTGTAAAAAATAATAAAGACCAAAAAAACACTGGGAAAAGCAAGCTGCTTTTACTTGGAGTAAGCTGCAAAGTGCTGTGGCAGAGCTTGATGGCAGAAGAGGTCACCTGAGAAAAATGCTGTGGCCCAACATTGGTATAAGGAGGGAGAAGAGGAAGGTAAGCACCCTGGGCTCTGCTGAAAGCCTCCAAGGTGCATCTCTACAGAGGGGAGAAGGTGAGGGGGAGGATTGTTTTAAACAGAATGACATGAGTCATGATGGCGTCACTTCCCAGCGGCCAGGCAGGCACTTCTGTTTTGATTCACACCTCTTTTATATAAAGACTTGCCATCTTGCTGAAGATGAAAATCTGAAGTAGTATGTGGCCCCCACTTCCTTCTCGAGTACACATGACAGGATGCTGCATGGCCTGGGCCCTGGCGTGATGCTCGTGGGTGGCACTTGTCATGGGCCACCCATGAATGTCACACCAAGGACCAGGGCATGTGGTTAATGCTCATCTTTTCACCTTTCTAATGAAAAAAAATAATTTGAAGTGCTAGCATCTCTGAGCCATTTCATACCCTTTTTCAGCTGAAAGTTCTTAGGCTCTTTCTGGCTCACCATTGTAGTACATTTATAATCCGCATTTCCAAGTTACTGAGTTGAAAAAATTGTGGTAGATGTCTGGGTGAGTTACAAAGCATCTGTGCCCTCTGAGGTCCATCCATTTGTAACATCCTCTTCCTGGGAAGCAAATCTCTTGGGTGAGAAGCTGTCATTAGAGATGAGCCTTGGATTTCTCCAGCTGGGGAGGTGAGGTAGGTGATCTAGTAAGAGCAGATCAATTTTCTGAAGGATCTGATTGAGCCCCTTGGGGAACTCTGGAAAGTGCTCTCTGCCTCTCACCCCCCACAAGCACCTGAGCAGAAAGGCTGGTAGGCTTAGTGGGAGGGGTGCATCCTGAGCAGAGAGACCTACAACCTTGCCAGAAACAGAACAGCCAACAGTGCTCATTAAAACAGCATAAAACCCCTTCTGGGGGAATTAACAACTCTGTTTCTCAAGGGTGAGGAAGCTGAAACCCTCTGCAGAGACAACGATATTTGCCATGGGAACCTGCAGAGCATGAGGCAGGGGGCTGAAGGGGTTAACTGGAGGCACTGCTGGCCTTGGCAGATTTGACCACAGCAGCTGGAAAAGATCAGGGGCCAGGCAGAGGAGTCAGGTATTTAGCTGAGGGGGAATGCAATTGCTCTGGTTTTGGAGAGGGGCTCTGATCTTGGGTTTTCGCACAGCGTGTTGGTGGATAGTGTTGGCAGAGGGAGATGCTGGGCTGGGATTCAGCAAGGATGGAGGGCCAGAGCCCCGCGGGAGCCTGAAGAGGGGTGGTGGTTGTGCCTGGGCAGAGGAGCCTGAGGTTTGTGCTCCTGCCCGTGCCACCCGGCACCATTCCCCTCTGCTTGGCTAATCCCATCCCATGGCTGAAGGAAGCCCCAGCATCCAGGGCACAGCGGGAGGTGCGTGCTCCCGTGTTCGTGCTGGTGCTTGCTTTGCTGTTTCAGTGCCAATGCAAGATCTTGGCCCACAGCTCAGTTCTTGCCCTGGCCTGCCTGGCAGATCCCAGCTCTCTGAAGGGACATCACAGACATCCGACCACAGGGCTCTGGGGTGAGAGTTTGTGCTCTCCTCCCTCCCTGCCCACGCTGCTCCCACGGGCAGGGAGGAGCTGAGGACACAGATACCAATGTGTGAAGGTGAGCATGACAAATAAGGATGGCATCTACCTGGGAGATGGGATGTGTGAGTTTGAACCCGCACGGGCAGGGCAGGAACACTGGCTCTCTGCTTCCAGACACCACCAGCACACAACAGCTACCTCCATCCTTTGGGAAAGGAACAGCTCTGATAGAGTTTTGTGGTTTATGTGTTCACCAGATTGTGTAGGATGGAAGATTTAGGGGGCTTTTCTACGCCAGATGTGCTTGGTTTTAGGTAGCGCACTCCTAGGGATGGAAGTGCAGGTCAGGCAGGTGCGTGGGTAATGTCAGAGCTGAAGGATGGGGGCTGACAGGGCTTGGTGGAGGAGTAGGCATCTCAAAAACAAAGTTCTGATGGAAAGTAGAGACCTACATAGCTGTAGGACAAAGGGAAAAGCTATAGCAGAATGCTTTCAGACAGCAGAAAATGCAAGTGAGGGAAAGATGCCAGGAATGCTGTACCCTCAGGCAGAGCTTTGATTACACCTTATCCCTTATGACACCTGAATCCAAAGAAGATGAGAGGAAATGTCACAGTAAAGGGGATTTTGCAGGTTCTGCTGCCCATGGAAGTGCTGGTTCAGGGCTGCCCTGGGACATGAGCATCTGACAGTCCTGATGGTGTACCCTTATGTCCTGGACTTCTTGGTGCCACTCGGGAGCTGTTTCAGATCGTGGTGTGAGACTGAAGAGGGCTTGTTCCACATAGCTTTTGATCCCTTGCTTTTAGGCTTGCAAAGAGCAGTCATGTTGCAAGCATTGAGTGCTGTTGCTCAGCCCCTGTCTCTGCTTTGCACAGGCTGCCTTTCCTTTCTGCCTCCAAGACAAACAAACTCTTCAAAAAACTGTCACAAAAAATTCATGTCTTTTTGTGAAGAGATTGTGAAGAGATCTGGGGTGGGGGTGGATAGGTGGGTGTTGTCCTTAAGTGTTCTTTTGGTCCCTATGTGTTGTTTTGGTCCATACATTTGCTGATGTGATTTGCAGCCTATGCTGGTTACAAAGGCTTCTCAGGCTTCTCCTGCTTCTCTGATTAAAGGACTTTCCAAAAGGCAGAAATTACATCCTGACCAGTAAAACCCAGGTAAAATTCACCGGCTCCATGGGAAGTTTATACTAAGGGTGCTCTTCTTAGCTTCTTGCCTTCTGGTGGTGAGCTGCTTTTTCCAGGAGACAAAGCCTCAATGAACAAGGAGTTCTGCAGGCGTTGTTATTTGTATGCTAAAAACAACACTAGCCTTGCCGGGAAATCAAAGGTCCAAATGTGCCTGTAACACGGCGCAAGTAAGTGAGGCTCCAGGCGTGGTGAATTTGACCCTCCATCTCCACTTTTCATGGCTTCACGCTAATTGGAGAGGAGACACGCTGCCAGCTCACTCTCTGGGAGGAAAAAGGCAGGAACCAATTTGCAGAGCCACATAAATATGGAAGTAGGATTTTTTTTGGCGTGGGAGGTGTTACCAGTACCACACATTACGGTTCCTTGGTTTTATCACATCGTAGGCTTTTACCGAGACATGAGTAAGTTCTTTAAATAAGGAGTATGAAAATAGCTTGTGAAATAGGTTGAGTCATCAGAGAAAATCAAATGAAGTTTTGACACCGGGGCCTCAGTTGTAAAGTCCTACTTTGTTTTATCGTTGCATTATAAACTATGGGGTCACTTCAATCTGTTTATTTCAGCTTCAAAATGCAAAGTACTCTGACATCTAAGTACAGCTTAACAAACGGGTTCATTTTTCCATTAGCAGCACTACTGCATCCTTCCCACCTATGAACACTTGCAGGGAATTTAAAGGTTACCAAGAAAATGGTTTCTGTGGTTATAGTTGAAATGCTCAGCACTTCTTCCAGCCTTGTCTAGTTATTAAAGGGGATTTATGGCACCTAGATATCCCTTTCAAGTACTAGCCTATCCCATGGAAATCACTGGCTGTTATTTGTAGCTCCTGGGAATCCTAGCAGGACCTGTTGTGCTAGGAGCTGCACAGACACCAAACAAGCCCAGAAAGCCAGTAACTCAAGACCAGGAGTGACTGTGGTAGATATAGAATGGGAGAAAGAAGTACAAAGCCCAAAAGCAGCAGCATTGATTTAAGACTCTCATATTTCTGCCAGGGATTTTTTTTGCATACACCAGAATAGGACCCATGCTGGGGAGACCACGGGTGGAAAGCACCTCTAGGAGACAAGCGTGCACGGGATCCATGGGACCCATTGGATGTGCTGTACATGAGCAGAAGTGGGAAACACCTGTAGTGTAAATCCTACATGACACAGGGGTCTCTGCCCCAGCCCAGGCTTGCTGTGGTCACGACCAGGATTTCAGGACAGGCAGCGCATAAAAGTGTTTGATCTGCTGGGACTGTGGGATCGTCAGAAATGATAAGGAAACTGATAAAGACCTCAAATCCCTTTGGCACAACCATTTTTCAGACTTGGCTTTACTGAGCTACTCATGTTAGCAAACTCACTCACATGAGTGAGCATTCATCAGACCAGGCTTAGGTGTCCCAAGTGAAACGATAATGTAGTTTTTAACGGTCTCTCTCTCTCTTTTTTTTTTTTTTAATGAATAGTGGTTTATTTCTGTCACCCAGATACTCCATTTCTGAGACTCCTTTGTAAAGCAGAGAGCGTTTGATAGTGAGTCATCTCTCATTATTAAATTGCCCATACATTGCGAGCTGCCTCTGGGCCCTGATCCAAAGCCTATTGCCTCCAGTGGGGAGGATGGCTCCTGAACACAGTGGGCTTCGGATCAGGCCCTGGATGGATCTTTATGTTAAATGTTTATTTTAAGGAACTGCTTTTTCTAATTGGAACTAAACTTGCTGCTGCATTGAAATGGAATATGAGGTCTACAGCCCTCAAACTGGAACAATGGGTATAGCCTCTCTGGTCTAATGCCTCCAATCACGGTAAGTCAAGTTAACTGGAAAATCAATTGACACAAACTCCAGCATGACCATTATCTGCCATCTGGCTGGGCCCCGAGGGGCTGGCCAAGATGAAGCAGTTTTCTAACAGGGATGGGGCAGAACTGTGCATGTTCATCTCCTAGAGATGCTTTCAACCCACGCTCTCCCTAGCAATGCCCATGTTGCCCCAAGTAATTACTGTGGCTAATGGAGAGCGCGGAGGGTCGGGCAGTCTGGGACCGATTGTGGGCTCTGCCCTTGGCTTCCCAGGGCAAGCGGTGCAGCTGCTCTATATGCTCCTGCTGGCACAGTCACATTTGTCAAAAGCATAAAGGAAGTGAGTGAGACCTGGACTGACCGAGCTGACCAGACAGATCCCTTGAGTGTATAGAAAAGGACTGTAGCAGCAGAACTGTGTTTTCCGCAGCACAGCTCATTTCTCCTGCAGAGGATGTTTCTGCTCTGTTGGTACAAAGCAGAGCTTTGCTGATGTGGCTTTGCTCACACAAGAAGCATTTTGCTGCTAGAGTGGACCCAAATTTCTCTCTAAATCTTTCTCGCAGGCTTATCCATATGTCTCTGCATCCTGCCTTGCATCAGGGATAACGATATTGATCTCATCCTGAGAAAGGCGTAAGGCTTTTTTCATGTTTGCAATGCACATTAGACCCATGGACAAAGGCTATCCTAAGCACAAAATCTTGTTACCATGATGTATTTATTGTACTGTGCTTGCGAGGCCATATGTTCCATATTACAAGAGAGAGTTTCATGGCTTTTTCCCCCCCACCCCCCCCCCGGATATAATGTTTTACTTAGTTAAAAACAAAACCCATCGGGCAGTGCTTTCAGACAACCCCCACGGAGTAGAGCAGCCGCTCTGCCAGGAAGCAGGCGATGGGAGCCCTGGGTGGGTGGCAAGAAATCCGTGTGCCACCGAGAGCTAAAGCATTGACACGGTTCAGTTTACGAAACCCAGCTGTGAAGAGCAGCTGGTTTTCTGGCAGCGAGCGTGACATACGCAGGCGGATACGCTCGGGAGAATTGCTCAGGGGCTACCGGTGGGGAGAAGGGAGCAGGGGAGGGTATGTGGTTCCCTGTGCTACTAAGTGCTAAAGTGGCTCCTGGCAGTTCTGATTACCAAACCCAGCTGCCACGAGCTTTTCTGGACTTGAATGTGAGGTCTGGTGGGGATACGCCTCGGCTGTGTGCGTGGGGAAGAAGGGGGAAGCAGAAGGCTTCTGCATAACCAGCTACCGCCCTGCTCGAAGCTCTGGCTTGCGGGGTCCTGGGGAAGGGTCATCGGGACACCGGGGGGATGTCTGCAGATGGCAGGGGAGGCTGCCAAGAGGCTTCAGACAGTGTTCCCATCTCGGTTTCTCTTCCCATTTCCTTCTCTTCAGCCCCGGTCCAGGAGGGAGCTGTGGAGGCCAGGGGAGGCAGCGGGCACAGCAGGCCAGGACAAGGGGAGATCATGTAGAATAAACAGGGAGACACTTCCTGAAGGGCCTGAAGGGCTGGAAAAGACAAAAAGGATGCCCATTGTCTGGACCCAACTGTGAAAAGCTTGGGTGTGATAGGAGAAGGATGTCCTGCTGCCCCTGGGCTCAGCCTGGGAAGAGCCTGAGAAATGCTGAGCACTAATGGGGAGGGAGGTCCAAGATAATCCCCCGGGGTAGTGGTTTTCCTTTCCATGATAAAGCTGGAAGTTATCTTTGCTTTCCTTTGATCTTCAAAGGACAGGAGGAAATTTCACACTTAGGGGAGGCCACCCGTTGTCAGGTGAAGCTGCTGCAGCTTGTGAAAGTCGGTCAGACACCATAAGGCCAGGAGCTCACCTGCCTTAGTGGAAAATGCCTCGCAGAAAGGAGACTGCCTTTTCCCGGGGCTGGTTTTGGTGCCCCGGTTAGAAAATCACGTTTTATTGTGGATCCGGAGGCTGCAGATGGATGGCTCAAAGAGGGTGTAAAATCCAGGCGATGATGTGATTCGTCAGTTTGGATGTGTATTACTTTGTTGGATGGATGCAGTCAGCCAAAATCATGACTTTTGTTCAACTCTAATTACAAATTTACCACAGCCGCCTCTTTCCAGGGTGCTAATGAGGAGCAGAGGAAGGAGGAAAGGGATTTTTCGGTATTTCAGGATGCTCTGTGGAAGTCAGATGTCCAGTCTGGCATCTCTGTCAAACATAATTTTGTCTGTACTGGCCACAAAGACTGAAAAAGCTGCCCTGAAATGAGGCAGCTTGGGTCACGGGCCCACGCGGGCTCTCTCTGCCCATTACCACGCATGCTGAGCACTGACATTCAGGGACTTCCCTGCATCCACCCGCCAATTCCCCCAGGGAGTCTCTGTGGCCCTTGGTTAGTCTGTGTCCTGGCACTGCTGGGAACGGGTTGCAAAATATCCCTTTAGTCAATGAAATCATCCAACCAGCAACACCTCCGGGGCCGGGACAGACATCGCCGCTTCCCCTCCGTCCCTCACCCACTCTTTCATAACAGAAAAAAATCAGTCTTTATGCGAACGCAGCTTCAGAGCAAGCAGCCAGTCCCGCAGATGGGAAGCATATATTTGTGTCTGCATGGCTCTGACTGCCAAGATCGGGTTTACTGCTCGCTTGAACATGAGGAGATTCTTTGGAAGTAAAACTGACCGCTGCTAATTCACCTCCTGATCTCCCAGGCTCGCACTGCTGTCTGAGCTGGCGATCTTTCACCAGGAGTTTGGGCTTAGGCAGGTCTTCAGAGATCACCCTTGCTTATGATTTATTTTGATGAGAACCAGTCGATTTTGTCCTCCCAGGGCTGTCCCCGAGCCCTGCTGGTGGATGAGCAGGTGCTTCGCCCCCCAGGGAACATCATCCAGCCCCCCGAAATCGGCCACCCCCCTGCCCCGATGCCAGTGAGGTGGTGCCGACCCAGCCCCGCTCCAGGGCAGCCCCCACCGAAGCCAA
>NW_010544790.1:12335-12701 GCF_000687285.1 Phaethon lepturus
AAGGGGGTGCGGTGAAGGCCCACCCCCGGTGTGGGGGCAGCCACCAGGCGCAGCAGCTCCGTGTGGGGTCCAGGGTCCCTGATTCACTTCTCCTTCACACCCGACCCACCCGAAAACAGGTCTGGGGGTGCATCTGGGGGTGCCTTCCAGCACAGCTGATCCCATAAACAGCCCACCGCAGGGCTCTTCCCTTGTTTGGGGGTTAAAAAAGAAAAAAATACAGAGCCATGGTTTCTTTCACAAAATTTCCAAATGCAACAAAGCTCTTTGTTGCATCAGAGCAAAGAAAAACATAGATGGTTTCCAGCCTTCGGCAGGATGTGGCCTCTCTCGCCCCATGGCAGGGGCCCGGCCGGCCCACGCCGC
>NW_010544790.1:12826-17025 GCF_000687285.1 Phaethon lepturus
CTCGGCTGAAAAATTATGAGCATAACAGCTGCTTTCCCTTAACAAACCTGCA
This sequence comes from Phaethon lepturus, assembly GCF_000687285.1. Lineage (NCBI taxonomy): Eukaryota > Metazoa > Chordata > Aves > Phaethontiformes > Phaethontidae > Phaethon > Phaethon lepturus. Next base: position 12,879 of record NW_010544790.1, read on the forward strand.
GCAGGTTCATTCATAATAAAATACACCATTTTTGAAAAGAACCTTTTTCTATTGTTTATTTTAGGCTGTTGTTTTACCCTGCCACTCTCTTATTGACAAGCATGTTAGCTTTCTTAAAATGTTGTTGGATGAGTGGGTTTATGGATGAATACTTAACAGCCAACAAAAATTATTTACCTTTACATATCCAAAGGATCACAGGTACAAGTGCCCTTACCACCATGGATCACACGTTTGCACTTTGCATATAGGTATACAGATGCCTTATGGCCTATTACCCCTCATAGCGTATCAGCCCCGGCACCCCTCGGGGCACACGGTGGTTGCGGGCAGGGAGCAGGGGTGTCTGCTGCCTGCTGCAACATCATCACCAGAGACAAAAAAGAGCAAGAAAAGGGCCTGTGGGTGGTGGGAACGGGTGCCCACCATTGCAACACAGATATCACCAACTAACGCTGTGCAGCCGGCAACTGAACCTGTAGTTACATCCACCCCTTATCAAACAGAGATTTTTAAGGGTCTTGCAGGCTTAGGGCTTCCTCTTCTAAGTTTTTTGGCAGGCAGTTGGTCATTGACGGATACAGGCATTTCTGCAGGTTTTGGTGAGGGGTCAGACTCTTGCATTGCAAGGCACAGGATCAACTGCAGGGCTTGAGAGCAAAAGAACTTGGTAACTTCGCTCAAGAGAAAAAGGTTTCTTGAAAAGGAAACCTAGGTGTGGTTGGCTTGCATGTTTTTCAGAATAAGTGCTCCTTGCTCCTCAAAAGCCTGGTGGGTTGCGTGCACTGAGACCGATGTGCACGCCCAGGTCTGTTGAGAAAGGACTGTTTTCTCCCACTTCACCTGCTAGCACCTCCACTGAACTCAAAGGCAACAGAAAGACGCACTGTGGCCTTGCTGCCTTAGGATTTGGGCTTGACATGGGTAGTTTAGGAGGAGAGGTATTCTTGGCTGTCCCACAGTTACCCTGCTTCACCTTGGGCAAGATACTTGCTCACTGCCTTTGCTTCACAAGCTGAAATTAGAATATCAGAATATCTGGTTGTGTGTTCAGAGTGCCATTAAACACTGGTTTCTGCAGGGTCTAACCAAAGTGTCAACCAAAGCCTGGCTCCCCGGTTTGCTCCCGAGATTCTACTGCGACATCAACACGAAGGAGAAGTGTCCCTAGCAGTGCTCTGCCTCCCCTACCGACTTCAAGTGATGGAGCACAAGCAACTGGTGTTGCGATGAGCCTACTGATTTCTACAGACATTTAAAAACGGCAGTAAATACCTCAGTGATTGCAGCCATTCATGAATGAAAGCAGTTTATACACATGTTCGTTCACAACAGAAAGTGGTAATAGAAGAGCTTAATAAGACACTTAAAATGCTTTTTTCCCCCCACAATATGTTTAACATGTTTTTTTCTAAGAGAAATTTTACTATTTGAGAAGAGAGAAAAAAATACTAGACTTGAAATCCCATCTATATGTTCCCGTTAAACTTCATGAAAGAAATGCCTGACGTATTTTTACGCTGCTGATGAAGCCTAGATGAATTAAAGCAGTGTTCCCACTTTCTCCTTTCTAATGCTAATGTTTAATTCTTGCATATTTATAGAAAAACACTGCTTATAAAACAGGGCCACAGCGAGAAGCTCTGCAGCACCTACTGAAGCGAGGTGAACCCCGTTGCGTAGCAAGCACTGATTACATGTTTGCAGGTTCTGAATAAAGCGCGCTGGTTTACTGGCTGCCAGCTATCTGCGCTCCTACAGCAGCTTGACAGAATCTTTATGATAGGCATCACCCTTGGGTTGGGTGCATAGTTTCAGCACGGACTACAAAACCAAAAGAATAACAAAAAATATAACACCTACTCCACCCCTCTGCTCCATCAAATACAAATCTCTAAAAGCTATGTGACAAAACCTGTATGCAGGGGCCTGTATTTGAAACACTCTTTGAACTAGACAACCATTTGCCACTTAATCCTTAATGAATACAGTTGCTATTTTTGCAAGCACATCACACTGCTGGGAGTGTTTGTTGATGAAATATCAGTAAGATATGATTTTATTGCTATGAATAAATATAAGCTGATGTCTGTGCACATCTGTACACACACGTAAGTAATCTCCAAACTGCAGGAGTATGCTGTATATCCAAAGCCCTTGAGAGGGAATGAACACCTGGGGATAAAAGATTATCTTATTTGTGCCTCTTCATAATATAGAGGGTGATGCACTTCTTGGTACAGCTCAGCAGCAGCAAGCTGTCTGGGGCACCAGATGTGGACCAGCAGGTTGTGGGATCTCGGCTCTCACAGCTTTGACTTGAGCCAGGGTTTTCAAGAGGACTTGGTGCATCCAGGCACAATAGTGACAGTGCAGCAGTCAAGAGAAAAGGCAAAATTCTCCTCAGCTGGTGGCCACCCTGGTGATTCTGAACACCATCTTTAGGGAAGGAAGATTAAATCCTTGCTCTGGGAGTCTATGATTAAGTGAAAACGAGTTTCTGAACTACAAAGAAAAGCTTGAAAACATGACCCAAGGCACCCTGTACCTCTAAAAGCAGAAGACAAAGAGGAATGAACTTTAAAACATGTCAATTTAAAAACATTTCTGTGCCTATTACTGCCCTGAGAAACAGAGATGAGTAACACAGGGTGGTCCTTCCACCCGTGGTCTTTAGCAGGAGGAGAAGGTTGCTAGTGAGGAGATATCCCAGCTGTTTGTTGGGACAAAACCTTCGCTATGCGTCTCAGCAGAGGTCAGACTGCACTGCCTGCTGTGCGGTGCCAACGCAGTGCTTAAACCATATGGTGCATAAACTATATTGCTGTTTTCTCCCCCCTGAGCGCTTCACGGGGTGATTTTGAAAATTACAGCTTTATCTAGGATGTGTAAATCTGTGCAATTTCTTTACATGTAAATATTAACACAAAAATGCATGCAAATAATTCTTTTAACGAGGTATAGGATTGGTTAAATGTACTGTGAGGAAAAGTGGGGAATTCGACTTCCCTTTCTTATCTAAACTCTCTTCTCCCACCTGCCAGTGAGTCCCCTTGGATGGGCCAGGCAGCTGGGACCCAAAGTAACTGGCATCTGTAATTCACTTCGCGCCAGAAAAAGTGATGGGTAAATTCCATTACACACACCAACCTCAGAGAGATGTTGTGCAACTCATTTAAGGATTTAAAATCCCCCGAAATCCTAAAATGAAAGGGATTTTGAAAATGCAAATGGAGAAAATATTTTTCCCCCAAGTCCCATTGAACTGAGCTATTTAAAAGTAAATGCACAACAGTCAGGGGTGAAGTTTTCGTTCTAGATTTGTTTGTGGAGCAATCGTTAACTGCTTTAGTTTTTTAAGCACTGTGCTTTTTGAAGAAACAATGAACCATTTCTTCAAAGGTGGAGGTGAGATCTGTTACAACAGCCTCCTGATGGGCCTTTAGTAAACCCATTCACTACATACATGGCAGGTAAGAGCGTCTGGGGCTGGGGAGGTTTTCCTGTTAAGCAAGGAAAGTAATCCATCCCCCTGTTATTCTAGGAGAGGTAAGAACTAAACCGTTCTGTTTAAATCTAATTTTTATTAGTGTTAAGACGATCAGTACAGGAATTCCATCGCGTGTATAGAAATGTTGGCCACCGCTGCATGTTTGAAGGAGTACTGCCAAATTGAAAATTGCATTTTCTCTGAGACATCGTGCCCCTACTGTTGTCACAATAACACCTGAAAGTACTGTAACTGAAGGAGACTAGAAGAAAATTAATGTTTCTCTTCCTTCATTTTCCTTTTTTGTGTTTGGCAGCTCCTTCGGGAAGCTGAATAGTGGCTCTCTGGGAGATGGAGGAGTGTGTACAGATTCAGGCTAATCTTTCTGTTTTCCTGAGATTTCGCACCATTCCTCTTACTCAGCTCACCCTGGGCATGTATTTGGCTTCGCCCAGGCTTTTCGCGGCGGATGCGGAGCCGGGCGCTCCGGACCTACCCGACGCCCCTTCGCGTTGCCTCACTGAAGGGACTGGAGTCGGCGTAGTGGAACAAAGAGCAAACACGGATGTAAATAAGCTAAAAATTGGAGAGGGGACAGGAATCCGCACCTCGCGGCTCCCAACCCCGCGCAGTCACGGGGGCAGGCCGGGAGCCTCC
>NW_010544791.1:0-263 GCF_000687285.1 Phaethon lepturus
GGAGTTTGCCGCTGAGGTTGTTTGTTTATTTGTCTGTTTGTGACCTTGAGAAAGGAAAAGCGGGGCGTTCCACGGGCGGTGCTTCCCAGCCCCCGGCCCAGCCGCTGGCTTTATCTCGGCCCGGTGTCTCCCGGCGCATTCGCTTACAGCGCCGTCTTCCAAAATAAATACGGAGCCAGGCAGATTTCCACCTTATGCCTTGGCAGGGAGAAATTAGCCCAGCAAAGTGCAGCGCTTACGTGCGGGCAGCGGCAGGGGGGGCG
>NW_010544791.1:1000-2212 GCF_000687285.1 Phaethon lepturus
GGGCCGGGTTGAGGGTAACGCTGCCCAGCCAGCATGGCAGCCGCAGCTCAGCGGACCCCAGACCACGTTTGCCAGGCTTATTTCCAAAACCTTTTTACTTTATGATTTGTACTTTCAGTACCATTTTTTCCCCCCGAGAACATAAAAAATAATAACTGAATAAATACAACTTGAGTCTCCTCCGGTTGCTCGCGAAGTCTTGGACGGCTGACACTTGTCCAGCTGTATGCTGCAATCAGTGCTACTACCAGGAGGGGGGGGTGGATGGGAAAGCAGTTGATCTCCTCTCCGGAGGAAAGAGATAATGTTAGACTCTTTGTCTGAAGCATTAAATTCTGAAGGTAAAATTCTTTTGCCAGGCGGGAAAAAAAAAAACAAACCTCACGTGACCCTAAAAATAAATTTAAAATACGCTTCCATTTCTTTGTTCCAGAAGAGTAAAATAAAATAAACCGCCTAAGATACCGCAACGCTCCACCGTGTCTGTGTGTAATCTCAAAAGGAAAAGGAACATTTCCTTTCTGAATCAGTGCAAACGGTATGCTGTGCGCTCGGCTTCCCACCACAGCCACCAGCGTCAGGGCTCGGGCGGGGGGGGGCAGGGAGGGAAAGTGAAGGAAAAGAAAAAAGTAAAAGTAAAGGGAAAAAAAAACACAGTGTCGTGAAACAAACACCCGAACTGGGAGGAAAAAAAAAAAGAAAAAAAACACCAAAAAACCGCAGCAAATCCCATCGCTGGGCTTTACGGGAGAGCTCAGCCTGGTAACGGTCTGGGGGCTGGGTACGGCTGCGGCCGGGAGCGAGGATCTGGGGGAACAGCAGCAATATATGAAGGGAAACAATGGCGATCAGCGCGCCCGCATCACGGAGCCGTTTATTTGCTAACCGTGAAGGCTATTCAAAGCAGGAACGAGCCCTTGCGTTGCCCAACGTACTTGGGAGAAAAATGTAAAATTATATTTTAATGTATAGCAGTAGAGTCGTTTTCCCGGCCACGTATATTGAACAAACATGTGGGGATAATAGAGAGGACGATTCTCCTATAGGGGTCTCTATTTGCTTGCCATATGTGGCTATAGGCTGAAACAGCTGCGTATAATGAACTTTTAAAAAAGCTAAATACGCAAACCCATAGCAGTTTTCTAAAAGGGGCCTAAAAGACAACGAAATGTCCTGCCAGAAAATACAGGAGGCGGAAGAGATATAATAATA
>NW_010544792.1:0-2416 GCF_000687285.1 Phaethon lepturus
GGGCCCGGCCCAGCCACCCCTTCAGCGCCGAGGAGGGCGGGGGGACGCGTAACCCGTCTTCTCCTTCAGCCACCCGTCCCGCCTCCCCCCTGCCCGTTCCCTCCTGCTTCGGCCTCCAGGCCACCCGCCCGGGTCAAAGCTCCCCGGCACATCGGCCTCGGCAGCAACGCCAGTTTTAGGGATCTCTGGCTTCGCAGCTCTCCGTGGGGCCCTGCGCCCGCGGGATCCACAGCCTGACCCAGGTGAAACATCGCCTTTTGTCATACGGTTATTTTACCAGCATAGCTACCTCAACAAGTTTTGTTTCTGACGTTGTGGGGACAGGACACAACGCGCTTTTGTGTGGGGTCCAAAGGAGCACACATGGCTTTTCGGGAAAGGTGATAATTCAAGAAATTATCACTGACCAAAAAAACCACCCACACATAAAAACGTAGAACAGCAGTTTCTGAGTCCTCCTCCCCATATCCATCTTTTGAGATGTGATCCGTCACAGGGAAACCAGTGGTAATGATCCTGATGCACCAGGAGGGGGTTTTAGCGTACTTTGAAACAATATCGTAGGAATGTAAGAAGTCCGTTCTATCTGTCAGCACCACGCATTTACTCTGCGTGTTTCATTAGCTGCTCAGTATTCCTTGGCAGCCAGACCTGTTGCCCAAAGGCACGGATGAATTTGCAGCCAGTACCAGATTTTGCAACCCGAAAAGACACTCTGCCACGGGGGTGCTTCACCTCACAGCTCCCTGGGGAGGAACTGGAGGTTCCTAGTGGTGGGAGCCGACAAAATCATGAAGAAATGAATGGAGCCGACATCTGTTCCGATGAACCCTCAGCGGCTGCCAGGGTACGTCCTTGCGAGGAAGGTGAACGCCACTGGAGCCCATTCCTGTTTTGCATCCCTCCCTACCATGAGCACCGCGGCTGCAGGAATCACTTCAGAGCTGAGGCTGCACTCCCTGCCTGCTCTGCCCTCAGCTGTCCCTGAACAGGCTCAGGGCTCGGGTGGCCTTTCCCTCCCCAACCTCAGCTCTGTGCCCCCCACCAAGCCAAGAAGACACTGTCAGAGCTATCCGCCACTCTTGCTCTGCCGGCAGGGACTGTGATCTGTGTCCCCCAGCTCCTGTCAGCGGTGGAGGTGGGAAAGACAAATGCAGCGTCCAAGGTTGCCCTTGCCAATGTCCCCTGTTAAGGTCAAGGTGACTTTGCTGCTCACATGGTTGCAGCCCTTGCTCGGAGTGCCCAGAGGCTCCTGTGAGTGGCAGGGACAGGGTAAAGCTGGGGAGATACCGGTGTCAAACCAGCTTCTCAGGCTCTGAATGTGTGTTTTGCTGGGACTCCTTGTGCCGTTGCTGGCCCATGGAATTGTGGCAGCTGTAATCACGGCACCAATCCTGCCTCAAGCTCAAGACCTCACAGACAAGGGGGGCAGAGGTCACCTGAGCTACCCATTGCCCGTCTCCTGCCCCAGCCATCGCTGGGAAACCCCCCTGCTGACAGCAGCGTGCTGGACAACCTTATCTGAACCCAGTGCTGACCCGGCTTTGAGCAGGGGGTGGAGGAGCGGCCTCCCAAAGCTGCCGCCAACCTGAGCGTTCCTGACCCTCCAAGTCAGGGGGTGCTGAGCCAAGCCCTCATCGCCCTCACCCAAAGCAGCCCAGAACTGGTGGATCTGAAGTCGGTGGACACATCTGGACATTTGGTAGCCTGTGCTCTGTCCCCAGAGGCTGACTCAGAGCTCCTGGTACTAAGCGAAAACAAATACCTGCCCCGATACTGTCTGCCCAGCTTAGGTCTCGCTCTGTAGCCGCAGATCTGGGGAGACAGTGCAAAACAGAAGGCGTGACCAGCATGTCACCCCCACCGCCCTGCCGAACAATTAACTCTGATTTACCAAAATTGGAGATGAAGGGCTGCAAGCTTGTCACCGGTGCCTGCGTAAACATTAACCCTGGTGTAAATCAGGATTATCTCTCTGACCTCAACACAATTACTCTGTTTAAAAAAAAAACAAAAACCTGGGGGGGTGGAAATTGCTGATGGGTTTACAGCTCCGTGTGCGGTCAGGCTCATTTTCGCCATGTGGCAATCTCTCAGCGCGGCAGGAGCAGCCAGCGGAGAATTTGCCGCTACGCGAGGAGGTGTCCTGCGGCCTCACAGCCTGGCATGCTGCCTTTGCTCACCTGCGTGCAAAACTGGGGTGCGGGGCCGCGGGCCGGGAGCCTGCCAGGAGCCGCGGTCCGGCTTATGGTGCGATGGTGGTGCCGGGGGTCTGATGCAATTTCGTGCTGCCCAAAGGTTGCTCTGCGGGCTGGGATAGGGCAAGGATCAGAGGACGGTGTGATCCAGAGAAGCCAGGCTGATTCTCGGGATTTGGATCAATGTGTTTATTCAGGAGGAAGTGCTGCGCTTGTCA
>NW_010544793.1:0-1211 GCF_000687285.1 Phaethon lepturus
GCTGGGACGAAGGGCATCTCTGCACAAGGCTCGCCCAGCGGAGGTGGAAGACGTGCGGCCAAGGACATCAAGCTGTTATTTCCCCCGGTTCTGCACCTCTCCAGCGAAGGAGGCAGGGGTTGGGGCACGCCTGTTGGCCCAGCCTGCGGCCAGCGGCCCGAGTTCAGCCTCCTCCTGCCGGCTCGCTGGGGGCCTGCGAGGTTGGGGGATGCTGGCGGGATGTCCCAAAAAATTCGTGACTGGCCCGTGCCAACCGAGGAGGGACACAAATTACAGAATGACATGAGCAAATACTCATGTCATGTTTGGCCGTGTCCCAGCCAAACCGGGGCACCCCGAATGTGCCGTTACCTTCGGTCGTTCAGGTACGAGATGACTTGACTGATCACCAGCACCCACGGTTGGGGGATGCTGGCGGGATGTCCCAAAAAATTCGTGACTGGCCCGTGCCAACCGAGGAGGGACACAAATTACAGAATGACATGAGCAAATACTCATGTCATGTTTGGCCGTGTCCCAGCCAAACCGGGGCACCCCGAATGTGCCGTTACCTTCGGTCGTTCAGGTACGAGATGACTTGACTGATCACCAGCACCCACGCTACCCACCGCTGACCACAGCCAAGCTTTCGCAGAGCAGCCCTGGTTTCGCAGCATTCTTGCTGCTTGTCCATTGATCCGGGGGTCCCTGGGGTCAGCCTTGCCAGAGTCACCGATCTGTGACGCCAGACGACGCTGGGAAGGTTTCAAAGACACGTTGGAGGGGCTGGGATGCTGGAGTTGTCCTGGGGTTGTCCCGTCCTTTATCCTTCCTGGACAGCTTGAGGCTTCTGAGAAGCAAAGTGTTATTTCCAGGGCCAGGCTGCCCTTTAGTTTGTTTTATTTGAACGTGAACAACCTCAGAGTTGCCAGTAGAATTTTATTACCTCCTACGTTACAGTGTACAATGGGAATTCAGATACATTAAGAGGGTTAATGCACTCTCAGACTATAAAGACTGGTTTCCTCCAGGGAAGGGGATTTTCGCGGGGGGCGGGGGTGCCCTCGGGGACTGCAGGGAGCCGGCACGGGCTTTTCACGGGCCCCAAACCATGCCCCCAACAAGCACCACCTTCCAGCCTCACCCCATATTTGTGGGGGACAGAGCCGGGCTGGGGTCCCTCCGCAAGAGGGGGCTCGCTCCTGGCTGCCCGCACCCTACGAAGTGCTGCC
>NW_010544793.1:1483-1727 GCF_000687285.1 Phaethon lepturus
AAGCCCAAGCCCTTCGCACGACACCCTGCCTCCCCGTGCCAGCGGTACGCTCAGCCCTGCCTTGATGAGGTTTCTGGGAAGAAAACCCCTCCAAAAAACTAAGGGAGCTGTTCTTCCGCCAAAAGCCTTTCTCCTCGATGGAGCGAGACAGTTCAGGGGCCGCGAAGTTGCGTCCCATCGGCCTCGACCGCTTGCATGCACCAAAAATCCCAACTGCTGGCAGCGGGGAGCTGGGGTTTGGGCC
>NW_010544794.1:0-6210 GCF_000687285.1 Phaethon lepturus
TCGAGTTAGGCTTCTGCTGCGGGCCAGGCTGTTGCGGAGACGGGCATTGTAAAACGGGCAGCTTTGCACGTGCCAGGAGTGCTCCGCACACTCCCTGCCTGCCTGCTGCCTGCCTGCCCGCTCCCTGCCTGCAGGCTTGCTCGGTGTTCGGAGGAGGTCCAGGAGTCCCACCACTGAGGCCCGGACCTGAAAGCGATGATTAAACAGCTCTCGCTTGGAACACGTCCTGACACACAGGACTGCTTCCTCCTGGCAGCACCATAGGAGAAGAACCTCAGGTCGCCTCTCAGGGCCTGGGGGAGAGCTTGCTGGCCTGGCTGTCGGCAAAACCAGCCTGTTACTTATAAACTGGTCAAGATCAATATCGTGACGCCAATATTGAAGAACAATGTCAGAGTACAGGGCGTCCTAGAGAACCTAAATTAACATCACCCCACAGCTGAGTGCTGTGGGGTGTTTTTCAGTGTCCAGTGTGCCCACAATAGAACAGTGTACAGTTTGGGCCTGAATAAAGTAAATTAAAAAGCATCTAGTTCTAGGAAAATTATTAGATACATAGGAAAGGGGAGTTGTGTGGAAAGAGTATAGATGTGTCTTACAACTCTGGAGAAGGTCTTGGTGAGCAGTGGCTAGGAGAGGGTCAGGGCTGCAGGAAGAGAAGACCAGCAATGTGGGTTTTTTTTTTCCCTAAAGAAAGCTCAGGCTAAGAGCAAACAGGGCTACTTGCTGGCTTTGCTGCAGAGAAGCAGGTCTCAGAGCAGCAAGCTGATGCAAAGAGTGAAAATAGAAGTGTTTTGCTCTGCTCAGAAAGAAGAATGAAACATAGAAAATGCCCAGTATGGCTCCCCTGGTTGTTTGCGGGTTGGATTCCTGCACACCGACCTGTGCTGGCAGATCCTCTTGCCTACACACTGTCCAGCTGGAACTTGCAGACCAGGGAAAATCAGTGGCAGGATCTCAGGGTCTAGCAAACAAGATATGTTGTATAGGGCTTTTTTTTTGTTTTTTTAACTAAATACTAAAATCCTGGCTTTGGCACACCTGCTGCTGATTTTACTGGTACAGTTAAGTCTTCTACGGCCTCTCTGTAGTTAAACCTACTATTCTCTGACTTGATACCTGTAAATGTCCTGTCACCTAAAAAATACAGAACTTTTGAGTTACCATTCAAAAGCTTTTCCAGACTGGCCTGTTTTCTGTTCACGATAAATACCTCGTGGAGTAATTCATGTGCACTAAGTTCTCGTTTTAGAATTGAATGAGTTTTTAGAACACATGATTTGCTTTAACAAGTGGTTAACTTGGACATGAAACTGGACATCCATTCACGATATTCTTTGCAAACCTTTGGCCAGAGAGGTTCACAAGACAGAGTTTTTCAGAACAAGTCATATTTGTAGTTTGGCAATGGAAGGAGAAGACCTATGTTTTCTTCAGGACACCACAAAATAGTAGATGACTCTCGTGGTGTGAGAAGCTGCAGAATTTCTATAGCATCTTAGTGCTTTCCTTAGAGTTTTAGATGTTTTATTAATTGCTAGAACTTTGTGTATGTTTAGTTAATAGTAATAAAAGCATTTCATTTTGTTCCTCTTGGTGAGATAAAGTCCTGCAATAACTCTTTGGGTCACTTCCTTTAAAAAAAAAAAAGGATTGTGTTTTTTGTTGTTGTTGTTGTTTCTAACACAACAGGCTTCCAAGGCCTATGTGCGTCACTGAGTTTTGAATCATGAATGAAATCCTTCACACCTAGATACCAAAGCAATTTCTGCAAAATCTGGTTGACTAAAATCTTTTGGGCAAAGAGCAAAGACTAGAGAAATAGCAGGTCACCAACAGAAATAGGAAGTCCATTTGTCAGCTCTGACTTCTCCCAGTGAGTATCTGCAAGGTTTGTATTTTCTGTTCTGTGCGGAGGAGAGGCCCCGGAGGTTAGGGGGTAGGAAGGAAGATTTCTTACCACATAAAGAGAGGCAGCACAGCTGCAGCATCTGCTGGTTATACACAAGGACACAGAGGCCATGATGGGATTGGAAGATAGGCTGTTCGTTCAAGGGTTTGTGGTAATGCTGTCTGAAGGTTATCACAGGCTGGGGCTTGCAGCACGAGTATTTGAAGCTGTCATTCTTCTCAGCGAGGCTGAGTTTACAATAATGTGGCTTATTTAGCAGTTGATTAAAAGTTTGTGGGTTTGTCTCTCTCCCAAGACTACTAGGAGGTGAGTACTGCATTAGATCCATTGTTTGTAAGGAAGATGCTTACTGAAATGGATTCTTGGTGTTAATAACAGATTGCAAGGATGTGCAACAGTTTTCTTGGGCAATCATGCATTGTGCTGAATCAGGGCTAAAGGAAATGACTTTTGGTTCTTGCACTGAAGGTGGACGCAAATGAGAGTAACAATGCCTTTCATGTTGCAGTCATGAGCATCCCAGTGCTTGTGACTTCCTGGGTTTTAGGGTTTTTCATTAAATTATTTCACAGCAGATGAGAATCTGTGTGTCAGTCCTTTGTTCTTTCTGTTTTACTGGGGAAATCCATTTACAAGAGGCTTAGTCTTACCTCTAGATTCCTTTTAGAGTGTTCTTTGAGGTTATTCACCAGGCAGTGTCCTAAAAGTCCAGGGAGTTTATCATTTCTGTTCAATCCCTAGCTGACTTCACTGTTATGCCTCTAAACATATTTCACTCGTTCTGATCCTATCAAGAAGTTACAAATGTGATTCCCAAGGGGCAGCTTTCAGCTCATTACAGGCAATAAAGCCTTAATATACAGCAGTTAGTAGACTTCTGTGTTGTGGTAATCCTCATGAACTCTCAGCTGATTACTGAGATTGCAGCAATCACAGGGTTGCTGCAATCAGTCTCAAACTGGGCTAGGGCTGGGATGAAGAGGAGACAATAAACTAGAGCTGTCAGCCTAGAAGACCCAGAGCTGTTTGGCCTTTGAAGCAGCCATCCCAAAGAAGGATGCCTCAGTAGCACAATCTGCATGTGTCCTGCTTTTCCTGGCTATCTGCAGTGTAATGAAATCGCCTGATGAGGTTTGCTCTGGAGTGCTGTGTCCCCACAAGCAGCACCTAAGGGTACATTTTATAACATACTATGTTCTGCAGAGCATGGCATGAATTAGTATTTTCAAATGAATCCAGCATTCAGTAGAGGAATGGAAGGAATCCATACACTCCAGGAAAGTATCTTCCAATGAGTTTGGGAACGGGTGAGGTGGTAGCTTGCAGGTTACGACCTACAGCTTGTCCTGAGTACAAGAAAATAAATTTGTTTGGCAGCTCACAAAGGAGTTTATGCTCAGATTTCATTGTCAGTCATATACACCCAACTGTTTTAAACTGTTTGAATTGTCACTGTGCAACAGTAGTACAAGTCTGAAAAGAGAGAATCTAACGTCTCTCAGAAGACCTGTTAGAAATACCAGAATGGATTCTGGTTATTTAAGTAAGTGAGGGCCTGCTGCTCCTGCTGCTTCTCCGTCTTTAATTGTGCACCCTGTAAAGGAAATTCTGTGGTCAGCATATTTTAATAAATATATTTTAATTTCCTTCTGGTCTTAGCACTGATTTACTTAAATGCTGTTCTTTAAATGAGTCTTCAATTCATATAATTGCACTACTGCTTAGTTTAGCTTCAGTATCAAATATGAAATAGTTTAGCTTCAGGATCAAAACCAAGATGGACGTTCTGCCATCTACTGGTTAAGTGGGGTTTAGCGGAGGCTCGGTGTCATTCACTACTAGTAAGAGGACATTGACTTAGGCATTGAGGTCCTGATTTTGCTCCTCAGCCGAAACTGAGACAGGGGTACGGTCAAAGAACCATACTGTTCTCTTGCAGAATAAAAGCACTTGTTCGACTCCGCCTGAACTGAACTGAAGAAAAGGGAGCTAAGAACGGGATTATGTACCCAAAATCAAAGCATAAATTGAGACAGACAAGTATAAAACTGCTGTCACTTGGCTGTCAGCACTGTCCCTTCAACACCAGGCTACATAATGCTTTTGCAGAATTTCTTCAAAGTGGATGATCTCTGATCAGTTTATAACTGCTGTACTGAGCATCAGAAGGAAAAACTGTGTGCATGATATAAGTGGGAGTTCCTGTCCCTATTGAGAGTAATGATGTAACTTGCAGTAAACACAGAAGTTTCTGCTGGCCACCAGTGTATTTCCCTGCATAGCTGGAATGGTGTAGAGGACTTTAACGTGGACTAGATTCTGGAGCATGCTTACCTAAAACAACCCATATCCAAAATATTCTTTAAAATCTTGGTGAGTATGCACTGTGCAATATCCTTGCACACTGTTAGGCTGGATCTGTGCTGTTCATAGTCTGTATTGCAGTTGCACTACACTCTCTACTGAGCTCAGGACTCTGACAGAAAACGTTATTCATCTGATACAGCTGAAAAGGGGTGAAGGCAGAGTAAACTAATGCAGAAAGTCGGTAGAAGAAACAAACTACGGAGCCCAGGCTGCTATACTATGTATCATGTGGCCAGTCTAAGCTACCTGTCTTCACTTCGCAGCTGTACCAGCGTAAAGAACTTGCACACAGTCACTGATTCCTGCCTGAGAGGCATCTGTTTCCTACTACAAGCTCACCATCATGCATTTGGTGACTGGTAAACGTACAGCCTTGAGGATTCACTACAGCACTATACTTCCATTCCCTGTACTGCCTAGTAATTATTTGTAGTTGCCCTGACACCGAGAACTTGGCTTACCCACTTCCCGTGGGGCCTATTCCAGTGAGTTCTCTCACTTCTAAGAAGTAAGTTGGTGGTGAATTTGTTTTTCATAGCTCACAATTCAGGAGTTACTCCACTTAAATAGCAAAAGACAGTAACACAGTCTTTGCTTTAATTTACATTTTTGCTGCAATGTGGGAACAACTTCACATTCAAAATTCTGGATTTGATAATGATGTGTACACAGAAGCAAATTCTGGGCTAGGACTAACTGGTATTTAAGAACAGCTTACAAGAGCTGCATAATTGTGTGGATTTAGCCAAAGTGATGTACTATTTTCAAAGATGAATAAAATCATACAAACTTGAAAAATCGTGTGCCTTTTTCATTTAAGAAACAGTGGTTACTGTTACTCCCAAAGTCAGGGAGAAAGAGGGAACCTTTGTGACCTACCTTTAGCAATGCAGCTGAAATCAGTGTCATGTCCAGTCTCAAACACTGTATTAACCCAGGGTGCTGGAGGCCGAGATGTTTCATTAAATGTGTCTTTCTGCAGCTCCAGATAGAGGAAAACAATTGCTGATTCTGCCCTTCTGTGTTCCATGAACTATTTTGTGAGCTAAGATGCAGAGCAAATTGTCATTGTTATGCTGACTTGAGTGTAACTGAGATAATTTTTACAAACAAAGGTGATGGCCGCACCTCAAATTTCAGAATAATTTCTGCTTTGCAAATAAGCATTAATATAAAATCTAAATTTGTCGCATGCATTAAGTGTCACTGCTGCAGTGTTCTGAATCAACTAGGATGGAAGTTTTAAAGCTATCACTGGTAGAAATTATGTAAAAGCAGTTTGACAAAAAGTATGAAGGTATTACATAGAACACAAGGGTGATGTCAGAACAGTTGTGGTCATCTGCAGTCAAATTAAGATAATTTTGAAGTTAATTGCAATAAGATTGTTTAGAAAAATAAACATCATGTAATGATCCTCCAAATGAAGAGTATGAGAAAAAGTCACAAGGAATGCTTTGAGAATAAAAGCAGGTTAGAAAAAGAGAAAATTGGTCCAAAAAGAAAATGTGTTGAAGTTCAAGACAGGTACTGTTAGTAACATGATTAGGAAACCATTAATAAGTAAATAATACTATTATCATAAAAATGTGGGTTAACCTCTGGATAGATTCTGCAAGGGTTAAGATACTAGCCATAAATAATGGAAAAGGATCAGAGTAATTCAGCAAACATTGAACTATTTTTGCACTGGCTAAACACTCAAAGTCTGGAGTTCGACTTGATCAGATCCATGCTGCTGTAGCTGCTCAGATCTTAGTGGAGCTGTTGTGACTTATACCAACTGAGGCACACTGCCACTTTTCACTTTTATAGACTGCTCAGAAAATGCTTCAGCCCTACAGTGAGGGACTTAATGTGCAAAATAATGCGCAAAACTTACTGTAAGCCTCTGGGAGGAGTAGAGCACCTGGGCCCTAAATCAAGAGGGA
>NW_010544794.1:6241-8926 GCF_000687285.1 Phaethon lepturus
ATCTTTCCCAGTGCCTCTGCACACCAGCAGTGGTCAAACAGCACAAGACTTTGGTAAGTAGAAAGGACAGTGTTCTTCTTCCTGTATCCCTGGTTGCTAATTTCTGCAAGGAAGAAAGATCTGGACATGTCTTACTACCTTAGTGAAGGCTCTGCATTAACATATGTCCTCTGGAGTCCCTGTGGATAATAACTGTACTTAAACGGAGCAGCTGAATTCTTGCTCTAATAACAAATAAAAGCTACTACATTACTAATGAAAGATACGAGAACAGCATCAGGGAATATTTCACTTGCCTTAGGTGTCATTCATCTATGTGCATATTTAATCCACCTGCTGGCATTAATTTCAGTGCTTACTTAGGCCTTATTTGCAAAATACCATTTTTAGCCCCAGACAACTCATTCAGTTATAGTAGGAGGTTGTGCCAAACTTTTTCTTCCAGAACGAAGAAGAAAGCAGAGCCAGGCTCAGCACAAAAGCTAAGAGCTGAGGCTTACTATTCTTTTCTGCTCCCTATTTATATGGAAATGAAGGTGGAGGCAGATGGGAAGCATCTGGAAATAAATCTCATTAATCTCTCTAAAATACGGGGGGTGATAGAAAAACTTGTTTTCAACCTAAATTTTATCATTTTCCAGCTGTCTCTCTTTCTCTCCTGTTATTATCCATTTCCATAGTCATGTCAGAAGAACTCCTGATATAAAATCTAATGATGTCTCCAAAGTGTGATAATGGGAACATTCTTCTGTTACTTTGAAATTAGCTATTTGACACCTGTATCAAAAGCAAACACTTAATCATAGCTGTAAAGAACAGCTGGCACATTATAGAAGGCAATAAGGAATGTCCTTCTTGAAAAGAGGTCTATATTTTATACTGCCTATACATGCTTGTTTTGCTCAAAGAGCATTAAAGATGCAGAGAAAAGCCGTAAAAGTTCCTCTGCTGCTCCCTAATGGTGGTCTGTGTTTGTCCATGACATTTCACTTCTCTTTATGCCTGAACATGACTGATTAACTGTGCTTAGCTACTTTTCAATGAAAAGTTGGATATTGCCTATTTTTTCCCCAAATATTTGTATTAGTACTTTGCTATTTGATTTCTTAGCTTTCCTGCAGAAAGTCAATATTCTGAATAAAAATAGCAGTCACAGTTCAAGAATCTTCCACTAAGTTTCTTCCAAGGTTTCCTGACCAGATCACTTATGATATGGCACAGTCAGGATGGATGTTTCTCTGGCAGGTTTTCCTGCCTCTGAAGGCAGAGAACAATGCATCATAAGGGTATATCCTGACTCCTCACAAAAGTGAGAGCATGGAGCTAAATTACATCTCACACCAGGCACTGCTATACTATTTCTGTTTAAAAAGTTGTCTTTTTTTGACCTTTTGCAAGTAATCCAAGTCTTTCTATACAACTAAGTCTTCATTAAGGTCTACTTCAGTGGCTGCACTAACCAACAGGACACCCACTGAACGTAGCAGCTGAGGATAACAGCAAAGACGACAGAAGTTGGTGTTTCTTTTCATCCTGTTTCTTAGCACAACATTTAGATGCCACGAGAGTGGATAAATCCTCTACTACTGCTTTGTGTGCAAATAGTATCTCCATTGCGGATCTCTCCTTCAGCGAACAGACTGCCTTATTCACCATGGACCTTAATCAAAAGCTGTGGTTGTGCCAAGAGCAATCTACCCAATGGGACTTACTATGAAATGTTAATTTGAATGCTACCAGGTTCTCAATGCTTCATTTCCACCAGCGAAATCCCATTCACCTTGTTTTTTGACGCAGTGTCTTAACTGATTCCAACCATTGAAATCTATTTACTAAACACTGATATTTCAGTCATGTTCCCTATGCAAGCAGCTCCTGAACAGCCAAATTTAATTCCGTTGTGCTTTCAACATATAGCAAAGCTAAGTCTCTTTTTAAATGTCCACCTCCTAAAGACATTTAGTATTGGCCTGATGCAGCTTTTGTTGTAATTTTGCCTTTTAGGAGATTTTGTAAATACGTTATTTGGAGGGTAAGGACCCAAAGGCACCATTCCACACTAGAGTCCCTTCTGAATGATCTTGTTCCACACTCCAAATTACATTGGCAGTACTTAGTTTAGTCCATTTGCAAAGAAAACTTACCTAGGCTACAGAGCCCTAGTTCTGGAGTAAGCATTCACATGAAAGTTAATGGAGGAATATCTGCTGTGTATCTGCTGTGCTTTAACACTACACCCTGTTATTTCACATTCTCTTTCCCCTGGCCACAGCCCCAGGCAAATGGCAAGCCATCCAAAACTCCCACCCTGAAGTCTGCCTTTTCAACCTGAACATAATGCTAATACACTGGAAGGAAGAGTTGAAGGCTGTTTTTTTCTCATATGAAAATAATTTAGGATTAAATTGCCCAACCTCAGCAACTACTTGATGTCTTTGATCTTTGAAACTCTTGTTAATGAATAATTGTGATGATGCATTCAAGTTATTTGTTGGTAAATTGAACATCTTAAGCTTTCAGAAGCAAGCATAAATAACTTCATATTCCAGTGTTCTGAGTGGGCATCTGGGAGCAGAGGAATCTTCCAGGAAGATGTAATATGCTGCTTTATTTAAAAAAATAAAGGTATGTATGAAGTCCTAGGTTGGGAGACCCTCCTGAAGGGCAAAAGGGTCCAGGAAGGCT
>NW_010544795.1:0-29866 GCF_000687285.1 Phaethon lepturus
GTAGGGGGGCCCTGAGCTTGCCCCCAGGCTGCTTTAGGACCAAGACCCACCTCCGAATTCTGGAACAAGGGAGGGAAAAGTTAATCAGCTGAAGAGTGGCTTTCTACACCGTGCCTTTACGCTGCAGGGGGGGAAAGCTGTATTGCTCTGCCCCAGGCACAGCACTTACGCAGTGTGTAAAACCCTTGATTTTTGCATCGAAGGCAAAACTTATGTCTTGGGTATCGCTCCCGTGGCTGCTGGCACAGCGTTCGGCCCAAGACCAGGTGCTGGTCACGGGCAAGGAGGCAGCTGGAGTTCGCATGGTGACCCAAAAACCAGTGGCTGCCCTGTTGGTTCTGCTGAGAACCCGCACAGTTGGAGAAAGCCCTCGTTTCCATCCAGTCCCATGTTTTCCCAGGCCCTGCCGGGAATTCATCTGGGATTCCAGTTACCGGAGCTGCTGGCGGGAGGGGAAGGCAGCTCTCCAGCAGTGCCTGTCCCGGCAACACAGCATTTCTTTGGGTGCTCAGAGGGCTGGTTTCACTTTCGTGTTCAGCTCAGCAGCTGCTGGGAGGGGATTTGTCGTTGCCAGCAGCAGTTTCAGTTACTCTTCATCACAAGAGGGGCCCAAATTCCCTCCACCGAGGCATTCGGGGTGCTGATGTTCAGTACAGCATGAAGAAATGGCAGTTCTTAACACCAGAGACAGTCTTCTCACAGACTTCACTCAGAAACAGCCTTTCCTGTGCGGACGGAGCATCCCTGAAGAGTCAGTTTCCAATCTTTTTTTGTTCAGACGAAGTGATGAGATTGCAGCAGCTGTCACAGCCTCCTGGGACTTTCCTGCTTTCAGGCAGAGTTCCCCACAGCACGCTGCACCCTTCTTACCTGGTAGCCACAAGTGTGTGTGTAAGTGTTCAGAAATAAATTTGATGCTTGAGCTGCTCTGTCTGGGCTGTAGCTTTGTGGACCTCGTGGTGGCTGCGAAGCTGCTGCCATGTGATGGGTGAAACTTCCCCTTCCTGGTCAGGCAGGACCATATCTGCGGGAGTTGGAGCTGCACCTCGGCTCCTCAGGTCAGGCGGATGGTGCCGGGGTGGTGGGACAGGGCACAGGTCCCTCCAGGTCCCTGCTGTGGGGCTGGCTGGGGCAGCCGAGGCTGGGGGACACGGGGGTAGATATGGTCTCTGTGCGCCCTCCTTCTCAAGGGCATGTGCTCGTGCAGCGGGAACACGCGGTCTCTTGCAGGCTCGCAACCCCAAAATATTTTCTTCTTGCGTTTCAGAACAGAGGCTTCTCAAAGAAGAGTCACACATTCCTGCCTAAAATATTTAGAAAAATGTCTACTCAATCAGCAAAAGAAAGACCCGAAAGCTTGCAGTTCCCTTTCCTTGATGATGATGATACCATCTCCACAGTCAAAGAATCCAAAACCTTTTTTATTTTAAGAGGCCTGCCTGGCAGTGGGAAGTCCACTCTTGCCCAGGCTATTCAAGATAGGTATAAAGATGCCTGCAAGGTCATCTCTGTTGATAACTATAAAATCACACCTTTAATAAGAAGCACCATTCCTGAAGAGTATTCGAAGGTGGATGAGGATCTAGTTGACTATTGCAAACGAGATCTCAGCGTTATCGTTTTGGATGACACTCACCATGAGAGGGAACGACTGGACCAACTCTTTGATATTGCTGACAAATACCGGTACAAAGTCATCTTTGCTGAGCCCAAAACCCAGTGGCGAATGGATTGCTTGCAGCTGAAAGAAAAGAATCAATGGAAATTGTCAGTGGAAGAGCTGAAGAAGATGAAGCCAAGCTTGGAGAAGGAATTCCTACCCATGTATTTTGGGTGGTTTTTGAGCAAAAGAAGTTCAGAGATCCTGAGGAAGGCTGGCCAGGTCTTCTTGGATGAGCTTGGAAGTCTCAAAGCCTTCAAAAAGGAGAGTAAATACTGTATGTATAGAAGTATCTTACAAAGTTCTTACTCTGTTGATGAAATGCTAGCACTCAGCAAGTGGAACAAGTTTTGCCAGCTTCTAAAATGAATTTCTAGTTTAAGTTAGCAACAAGAAAAACTGTTTAAAGCTATTAATCCGCTTCCCATAGTTAGCAAAGTTGCTGTTTTAAGCAAGGAAAAACTGTTCCGTTCATTATAAGAAGTCTGTTTCGCTCCGACACTGTAGGGAGCTGGGTTTGGACGGCAGCAGCGTCACATCAGGTGGCTGGGCATCTCCTGGTTGCTGCGATGGGTCAATGAGAAAAGGGAAAGACTGAACGCTTTTGTCGTACAACATCGAGTTTAGCAGGAGCCACGATGACATGCGGAAGCTTCCGCTTTCTAGTCACATCCACTGTTAGCCTAGGCGGAAGGGAGGGGGGGTGTTTACCCACCTAGTCCTTTTCAGCACTCAGAAAGGTGAAAGATGAAGGAGGGGTTGGTGAAGAAAGCCAAGGCAGGACTTAGGCTCATGGAGTGACATCAGGGGGATCATTTTTTGATAGTGATATTGTTTACCTGTATTTGCAGTTGCTTCTGCTATTGATGATCCCAAAATAAAAGTAGATCTCACCAGCTACTTTGTGAAGAGGCCGCCTGGGGTCTTACACTGCACCACAAAATACACTGAGTTTGGAAAAGCAGCTGGAGCTGAGGAGTACGCACAGCAAGAAGTGAGTACCGGGGCTCTGACGCCTCCCCTCAACCCTGGCCTCCCTCCCCCTTCCCAGATGGGGATCCACCAGCCTCCCGGGGTGGGCTGGGGACGCGGCTTTGCTTGGAGCAGAGAGGCCAAACGTGGGGACGGTAAGTACGTCCACATGGCCTGTGCAATAGAAAAGTCATTGTTGTGGGAGAGATGGTGGCTATTTCCTCTTAGTTTTCAAACAAAATACTCCTGCCCCCATCACCCCCAACTGCCAGCATCATCTCCGATAGCTTGATTTGAACGATGATGAATTAAGGTATTTACACTTCCAGCACCATTATTTCAAAGCAGCTAAGCCCAAGTTAAATATTGGCCTTTGTGAAGGAAAAAGATGTAACCAGCTCCGGATTCACGGAGCAGGAACTTCAGGCCATGATCTAGTTGCACACAGTATTTCAGCTATGTCAAAAGAAGAGCTACCGTGATCAGCCAAGACCCTGAGCTTGTGGACAACAAAACCAGCCCCACTGCTGTAGGCCCCACCTGGCTGCGGTCAGTTAAAGCCGTGTTCTGGACTTGTCTCCCTCTTCTCCCAGGCTGTGAAGGCTTCCTACGGCAAAGGCTTCACCTTGTCCATTTCTGCTCTGTTCATGACAACAAAAACTGTTGGGGCTCGTGTAGAGCTGAGTGAACAGCAGCTGCTGCTGTGGCCTGCGGATGCCGATAAGATCCTGCCTGCCGACAACCTCCCGAAAGGCAGCCGGGCTCACATCACCCTCGGCTGTGCCAACGGCGTCGAAGCAGTCCAGACTGGGCTCGATCTGCTGGAATTTGTGAAACTGGAAAAGGCAGGGAACAAAGGGGATGAAGTGGGGGAAATTGGAGGAGGGAAACTGCTGTATTTTGATAACGGTATGTGGATGCTCATCCTTTCCAAAAAGATCGATGTGAAGGCAATATTCTCAGGTTACTATGGAAAAGGAAAACTTGTGCCAACACAGAGCACCAACAAACGGGGCTCTGCTTTTAGTTCCTGCACCATCATCTAGGAGCACGGGCAAGGTAGCTTCTTTGTTTTTAAAAGGCAAGTAACTCCTGTAACCTTTAAAAGTGTAAAGAGAAATAATTCTACCTTTACTAAAGTCAGCCCTTTTGCCAGCCCCAGTGTGAAGCCTCTCTGGGAAGAGAGTTTATTGGCCTCGGGACAAGGAAGAAAACAAGCAGCTCTTGACTGACGAAAGGAAACCATCAGATAACTGATGTCAGTGACAAGTGCTGCCGAGCGCATTTTGACTTTTGGAGAGAACGAGCCGGGGTGGTCTGCTTGTTTCCTTCCTCGGAGGAAGATCAGCTATGGCCTTTTGTAGCTTCCCTATGAACCACAATCGTTAGACCTGTACATGTCAGTACTATAAGCAGTGGCAGACCAAAGCCTGTACGTAACTGGTCTGATGCCGACTGAAGTGAAGTGCGTGATGTCCCTCCCCTTCTGGGACTGACATCAGTCATTCTGGTAGCTGAATTACTGGGTAAAAACCAGCAAGACCCAGTTGTGGATCATTTTTGTTAAGCGTGGCAATTACTAACAGTGTAGCCCGTCAGAAGAGACTTGCAGCAGGGGGTCCAGCAGCGTGATCGGGGGTCAGTGCCGTGGCTGCCCAGCCGCGCTCTGCCCCTGTTCCCCGTCGCTGTTTGCATGCACAGGCTTCCTTTGCTGCAGGGCAGACGTGCTGGTGAGCAGACAGAAGGAAAGCGCGGTGCCAGGTGACGTCTTAAAAGACCAGGAGAGGGGTCCAGTTCCTGCGGCACAGCTCCGGCCATTTTGCTTCATGTGTCGGAGCGGGCTGGGCCAAGCACTGCCCTGTGTCCTTGTCCTGTAGGGAACAATCCTGCCTTGGCAGGGAGCGGAAGAGATGAACTAATGTCTTTTCCCTCTTATTTTATAGAAACTAAAATCATGTCTGAAGTATAGAACTGTACTTCATGCAAGATTTTACTACTTTTTGCTAATGCACTCGAATGTTCCAAGTTAGGGTGGCAGTAACATTGTAATTTAGGAAGTAAGTGGAGGTACCGTAACTGTGTAACTTACGTCTGCTCAAACCTAAACCATTGGCTGGAAAAAGAGTTAATGATCAAGCACTTCTGTTAAGTCTGTTTTATTGCACTTAATGTTTTTGCTCTTAGCCAGACTGTTTGCCAGCTGCTCAGTGGATACGTGGTCACTACTTTACTGTAACACAAAGCTCAACTAATGGATTCAGGTCAGGACAACAGTTTAAACTCATGCTATGGCTCAGTGTTTGGTGAACTGCATCATGAAATTAATCCTGTATTAATATATGTAAATACTTACTGTGTTTGACAAGCGTGTGCTGGGCTTGTCTCTGTAACGGAGCTGTCGTGCGGGCACAGCTTCCCTGTAGCCGGGTGCACACCAAAAGCGTCGCTTGGGAAGCCCAACGCTGCCTGTGCGAGAAGCGTTTCTCTGGATGTTTAAACGAAAAGCAAGGCGTGCTTTGGGGCTGATCTGGTAAATGCTCTGTAAGTTTACCAATAAAACCAAATACTTCCTGCTGTTCCAAAAACAGGGATGACACCAAATTCTCATAATGATACAACAATTTATATAGATACACCCCCCCCCAGCACCTGTAATCCTCCCTTACCTTCAGCAGAGGAAGCCGTGCTAGCTTCTGCACTGGCAGAGGGGCACATGCCCAGTGCCCAGCTTGGGCCTTTCCCAACAGAAATCCCAGGCGCGTTTGTTCCACCAAAACTTTAAAAACACGCTTCCCAGCTCCTGTGGGAGCACAGCAGCACGCTGACCCCCTCCCTCCAGTGCCCTGGGAATGACCCGATGCTCCAGATCGCATTGAGCAATGAAAAGCGCAGCTGGAATATCGTGTTTATTTGCCGGTTCAAGAACAACAGTGAGACTGTCGTCATTTAAGTTTTTATTAGTTTGTACATCATATACAGTTTATAATAAAGTAAACCAATTGCATATGGTTTTGCTTCAGTCTGTGATATTCTTCATATAAACACATCATTATGAATTATGCCTAATGAAGTAAACAACAAATATTCACATTTTTACCATTCACATCCTAGAAAGGTAAGGGTCCAAAGAGGGACAGTGTTCATACCGACGTGAAGCCCGACTTGGAGAGGATGATGTGTTTGGCAAAGCGGTGGGGACAGCGATTGCTTCATGCAATACTCCTTTCCTCCCACTGGAAAGGTTAAGATATTTACACTGAGGTAAACATTCAAAATTTTGATTCAGATAAATACTGCAGCACAGGGTCTAGCGTCCTCTCCAAGTTGGCTTCACATCGGTGTCTGGTTTTGTCTTGACTACTCCTTAATGTCACAACAAAGCAGACACGCATGCAATGAAGGCGCTCGGTTTGCTGTTTCGCACTCAACCCTTCCAACATCGCTTCACGCACTTTCTGCTTCCGAAGCACGAGCTATGGAGCGAAAGCAGGGCGGAGATGGGGCAATCGAGGTCAGGCTGGCTACGCCAGCACAGCAGCCAAGCTGCACACCCAGGCAGAGGCAGCATTCCAGCTCTCCCACCAAACTCCCCACTCCCGAGCCAGCACGATCGTGCCGGAGCTCTAGCTCAGTAACGCCGCATAGCAGACCACGCCTCACCGCGGCACCCTGCTCACGTTTCACACCAGGGCTTTTCTTCAGAGGTCAGATCTATGCTAGAGTGAAAACCTGCCTAGCACTACCCGAAGGAGAAGGGATAATCCTGCCCCTGACTCTGCAGGAGTGGGGAAAGCCAGGGCACGTCGAGGAAGGCCAAAGCATTGCGCATCGTCTTTCAGAGCCAAGCACAGGTCCTGCTGCCCTGGGGAACGGGGAATAGGGACGTCTCCAGAATACGGTACGGCTGCGTGTGAGCGGCCTCCAGGAGAACGGAGGGTGACAGGCTGCTGTGATCCAGCCCGCCGCCTCGCAGCCTTAGTTGCAGCACTGCTGCAGCAGCCCGGGGCGGACCTCGGCACTGCTCGGAGAAGCTCGGGTAGGTGCAACACACGAGCTGTCCTTTCTCCCTAAGAAAGGGGAGGGGAGGGTACAAGGCACAAATTTAAACGGGATGAAAACCATCCACTTGAAGATAAGTGAGTATCTTTAGTTATTACTGAAACTGAGGAAGTAATTTTGAAAGAATAGCAAACCACTGTGTGGTCTAAACGCTTTGGTCACTCAGTTGGCTGGAGAGCGATGTGGCCGAGTGCAGCCCGCCAGCGCGCGGCCGGCGGAGGCCAGCGCTCGCGGGTGGGCAGATGAGCTGAGCCAGTTTCCGTATCGGAAACGAAACAACAGCTTTCACTCTGTATCCCTGTCAGATACAGAAAGCTGAAGGACTTCCAATATGCCATGGTTAGTAATACCGTTGTCCCTAAACCTTTTTTTCTTTTTTCCTTTCTCCTTTTCCCCCCCCATTTGCATTAATGTATTTACAAAACAGTCAGAAGCCTTTAGCACTAAGGATCCAGCTTTGTAGCAACACTTCCAAGTTCACAAATGAAACCAAAACTGTACTTTCCTATGTAGCACGTGCAGCAGAAACAATGAAGAGCCTGTCAAAGTGGGCAGCCAGAAGCATCTTAATGGTCTTTACAGCCGATTTCAAGTCCAGGTTCAGTGTATCTGGAAAGGACTCTCTCAATACTTCCCCACAAAAGGCGGAGCTGACACAGCATCAGATTTGCAAAGTAAATCCACGCAAGGAAAAACACACCAGGCTTTGTGGTCTAGAGGTCAGACCATCGTACATGCAAGTAACTCCCACGCACTAACATTACCGATGCATATTTTCATTTTTAAAGCATGAAATTGCTTCCTTTTTAAACTATTCAGCAGCTCAGGCACCACAAGTATCATGATTAGGCAAAAAAAAAAAAAGAAATCAGAGGGAAAGCATAATAGTCAAACAATTCCTTATCTCCTTGTAAATGGTATAGATGCACGACAACAGAGCCTCAGCTCGCATGCTTGGTCTGTTGAGAGCCACGCTGCCCACGCGCACACGCTTTTTCCTGCAGTTTCCGACTTTCACGGAGGAAGCCGACAGCTACTCCATCAGTTGCCGAGCTGTTCAATGTTCCAGCACGTCCCTTACGCACCAGCCCGGTCTGGCCTTCAGCCACGACAGCTCTGCCGTCTCTGGGTACTTCCCATCGGCAGGAGCCCTCACAGCACCAACCGTCCCCCTTGGGGAACGCCGCGCAGGAGCCGGCAGGCCGTTCACCAGGTTCGCCGCTGCTCGGCGTCTGTATTTCGGGCCGTTCACCAGGCAGAGCGGGGCACAAGGGAGCACATGGGAACAGTCTGGGGGCACGTTTGGGTACGTTTCAGGGTTAAGCGTTAAGGCTCTTGCTGTTATGCCAACAAATAAAAGCCTGACTTCCAGAAAGATAACTCTTCTCACTAAAAGGAAGGGCTTTACCATCGGTTTCTTCCACCTGCCAAGTTCATGTGGTGACCTACAGTCACACCCAAGGGAACAGAACGCTTCTGAATAAGGCTCGATTCACGTACATCCCTCTCACGTACAATCCCTACAATACCGCTTTAAGATACTTATTCATTATCTCTGTGGCAAACTGCTATGTCCGGTAGCTCCTATTGAGCTGAAGGAAGCCAGGGAGGTCTGCAGCATGGTAGCAGCTAGAAAATGGCACCAAGGTTCCCTGTGGCTATATACAAAATACAAGCCATGAGTAACGTTCCGGAACTACCAAGTGTGAAAGGCAACGTTTCAAGCAATGCACACCTAAACATATTTTTCTGAAAGAAGCAGAGTCCCGCGTCTCCTAGCCGTGCTCGGGCACGGGGGGTTCGAATGCCGCCGCGCCTCTCCCTCTAGGCGCTGCTGCTGTCCTGAGGTAACGGGAGTCACTGAACGCCGCTCAAACCCCAGCGCTCCGTGCAAAAGGGAACACGTGTCCGCCTTCACTTTGAATCACATAATAATGCTCCTTAGAAAAGTCTTGGCACTCACCATGTTAATATTTAACTACATTAAATCATGCATTCACGTACAGTTTTATAAATATCTGCTGTATACATTTTCTCTCTCAGAAAAGCCATTCCACTTCTGTCCTCCAAGGAATGGTCTCACTCAAAGTTTGGAGAGAGAGAAGCCTGTCGTACTTAACTGGGGGGAGGGGGAAATAATAATAAAAACCACTGACAAATGCAGAACACGTCTCTGCACGGCAATAAAAGACTGAGAGAAGTCCAAACTGTACAGTAATATTGACACACACAGGACAAGACATTATGAGTCCAGAATGCCACACTAACACGAGTCCTGTAAACTCTGATTTACAAGTGCCATGAGACCTGGGGAGGTATCAATATGCATAGACCAGGATCTCAGTTCCCCAGATAATTACCATTTCAGAGTCTGAAAGATGCTAGGATCTTATTTTGCTTTCAGTGCAATCCGGATAAGTCCATCACGTTACACTGGTGCGAAGGAAGTTAGAATAAATGTTGTAGAGTCTGTTTTTGGAAATATTACTCAACATTGGCTCATTTAAAAAGCTGACTTTTGAGCAAGTTATAAAATACTTTCTTTATTCTGCAGTACTAGAAGTTAAGCCCTTAAATCTTTCCTCTGTGAAAGCAGAGTGTAAAAAATACTGACAAAACACAATCACACAACTGTAGTACTCGGTGGTGGCAGCACCACGATACTATTGCAACTGTTGGAAACGAAGTTCACTTGCATTGCAGCCTAGCAACTCTGTCCCACTGCACAGGACAAGTACAGCCCTCAAAAGGAAGGAAGACAAGGATGTTAGCATTCAAAGTAATCATTTCGTGCAATGAAGTCATTGCAGGTTTTGTTCCTGCAGTAAGAAGTTAAATCAGGTATTTTATAAAAGTCAGTGTCAGGTTTCTCTAGGAAAGAGTCTTGCATGTATTTGTACGAAGACCCGTTTTCTCAGCCAAGCAAAATTCAGCCCTCCAAACATCACAACACTACCACAGGTCAGTTTAAAACACTCCGGACACAGAAATGCTGCCGAGGCTCTACCCTTCTTGCCGGTGTTGCCGAATGCCAGCACACGTTCTCTCAAACCCCACTTCTGAGCAGGACTGCCCGAAGCTCTGTCAGACAACGCCACATGCTGTGCTCCAGAACCGTTTTACAGACAGTATTTAACTTGGACAAAGCACCTAGTCAAAAAGGTTCTTCACTCTCTAGAGAAAAGGGAAGAATTCTGGAAGCAGAGTCCTCTCCCAGCTGAGATCTTGCTGTAACACTACATTGATGGTGAAAAATAAAACAGCATTCATGTTAACTGGCAGTACCACCAAGCCAAACCCACTTTCAATTCGAGACGCTGCAGCTGCACGCAGCTCCAGGCTTTAAGCTCCTCCCTCCAGCACTTGTCCTGACGTTGTGCAAGAGAAGCAAGTGACAGACTGTCAGTTCAGAGTTTGACTTTGCATTTTCCTGCTTCTTTGGACTAGTAAATTACTTCTAGTTGAAAACTACTTGACTAGTTTAACATATTTGTACAGTCCCTGTAAACATTATGAAAGCACGCTGCTGCACGCACACAGTAACCGTTTTCAATTATTAACCTGAATATTACTTTGCATTTCTTCAGAACTAGAAAGAGCTCATCCATGTTATGGATCAGCAACATGAAATCAAACATCAAGCTCAACAAAATCAAGTTTTAGCACAAATATTAAATGTTCAAGTGGATTAATTAAAAAAAAAAAGTACGGAGAAGAAATTCAGCCCAGAGCAAATTCAATATTCCCTTAAACAGGACCATTCTTGGAGCAGAAACACAAAGCCCTTAGTTCTAGCTGCATCACAGGGAATTCTCACATAAGCTGCTCTTTTAAATCCAAAGAAGCATTTCTCTGATACAAAATTGTTAAGCTCACACATTATCATTTAACTTAATGCCCAAGTGTATCATTCTGGTAGAACCATGGAGGAGAAAAAAAAAAAAAAAGCCGGCAGGTAAAACGCGATTGTATGAAACTTGATTGAATCTTGGCAATATTTTCAGTAGATTAAGATAACTTACAAGTTACTACAAACCCTAGACATGCTGCCATACTGCACTTCAGACCCAACTAAAACAAAACAGATTACTTCACCCTCTTACAAGTCGAGATTCCAGGAGGACTTCAGGGAAATCCTCTCTGCCGAGGAGCAGGAACAGTCTGAAAGTACGGGCCAGCATGGAGGGACCAAAAGATTCAAAGCTTTATTTTTTTTAATAAAGTTAACAGTAAAACAAAATTCACAAGCCTTCCCCTCCCCGAGCTGGTTTCCTCTTCACACACAAAAGCACACAAAACAGAGGTCTCCAACTGAGAAAAATGAAACTGCTCTAAGTACAATGAGACATGATGAAGGAAGGAGTCTAAGTATGTCCATATTCAAGGTTAAAATAAGCAGATCAGGTATGTGTGGGTTTGTTTTTGTTTGTTTTTTTTAGCCAAATTGGAAAAAGAAATTTCCAGGCCCAGAAGCTGAAAAAGAAAATGAAAGATATTAGCACTTTCAAAATTCAAAGACAATACGGTTAACTACTATCCTGCAGTAGCTTGATGACAAGTCAGTACTTAATTTAAACAAAACCATTTGAGCAGGTAGAAGAGACGAGATCTTTGCTATGCATTTCCAGCAGCTAATTTCCAACAAGACTGGACTACTGATAATATGGGCAAAGGAGGCAGATATACAAAGAGGAAGGTAAACAGTATACGAAGCGTGCAAGACTTCTCAAAATTCACTTAACATAAGACCGCAAGGAACACACACTTCACTGCCTCCAGTCACCTCAAAATACTTGCAGGCTGAGGCCTTCAGGAGGATTCAGTGTTATGAAACCAGGAGAGCGCTGTGCGATACATATGCACAGGACTTCTGACCAAGAATCACCTTTTGTTGCTTCAGCACCAGCAGCTGTACGCAAGTTACGCTCTACTCCCTCTAAGCAGCAAAGCACCACGGAGATGGCCAAAGCCTACACTCGCTGCTTGAAAAGGGAACCCCTTTGTTTCGTCGCTTTTGAACACGACAGAACCAGAACCGGCCGTCAGCTGGGATGCTGTGCAGACAGAACTTTCCAAGAGCTTAGATACTTTTCTATGGAAAAGTCAAACACTCTCCTTGAACACCACATCCACGCTGGGAAACTCAGCTGTCAAGTGATTTGTGTACTTACGTTTCCAAAGCTGACGGGAGAACACTTCCACCTACCTTCAAAACTGAAGCCACCTGGCCCACCAAAGAAAGCCTTGAAGATATTATTTGCATCAAAGTCTACGGGGAAGAAAAGGAAGTTATGAGCTGAAGTGAAACAGTCAGTTACATTTTTCACAGTTTAGAAATTGTCACTTAATTGAGGGACCATAAAGGATTTTACAAATGGACAAAAAGCTATAAACAGCTTGCTCGCTCTGAGCACTGCCACACAGCAGAGTACAGCGCCGCTGACTAGCAGAAAATAGGTAAAACCAACATTTGTCAGATAATTTCGATCATGGGGCACTCTAAGAAGCTTGGATAAGTAGCATTTAGGGACCCACAATCTTTCTATTATGCTATTTTACACCTCCTATGAAAGACTTCTGGCTAATGGCAGCTATTTCCTACTGTCTCAGTCAAGGATAACATCCACCATACAACGTAGACTGTTGACAACTTGAAACATTCAGTGCAGATCTGCCATTCAAATGCTTTCAGAAACCCAACCGACTCAATTCACAGAATTATTACAAGTGGGAGGTTTGCTTTAGAGAAAGCAGACTCTAAATGGTCTGATCTTTTTAAAGGCTGCCGTGGTAGAACATCTTAAGCAACACTTACCTCCCATGTTCAATCCATCCTCCTCTAGATCCTGCCCGCTGTCATAGCGGGCCTTCTTTTTGGGATCGGACAGGATGGTAAAGGCTTCACCAACCTCCTTAAATTTCTTCTCCTCTTCCTTCTGTACTTCTGCACTTGCCCCACTGTGTCGGTCTAGGGATACAAAAACAAGCAGGAAAGAGGCTTTTAGTTTCTAGTGTAAATGCAAAACACTACACACTCCCAGCTACTGTCACAGCATGTATAATTTTGGGGAATCAGAAATGCTATTTGTCAAGAAACTCCTTCTCTCATATTTATTCCTGCCTCTGGTTGCGCAGGGCACATGCGTGGAGCAAGGGGATCAAAGCAACAATGCATACTCTAATAACAGACTATGGGTACCTGGATGATGCATTAGTGCTCTTTTCCTGTAAGCCTTCTTGATCTCATCTTCAGAGGCATTTTTGTCAACCCCAAGGATTTTATAGTAGTCTTTCCGTTTGCTCTTTTTCAATTCCACCTGTGCGTTCTTTAGAAGTTGCTTGTGTTCTAGAACGAAGTGAATGCCAAAGAAAAGCAGCTTTAGTGTCAGGCACAGCCTCCTGCTTTTAGAAGGCTGAAGACCAACATGTTGAAGGATTCAAGTGCCACAAGTAACCAATCCACTTGGATTTACAGTCAGGTAGCTAATTAAAGCCTCACTGTCCCCTTAAGGCTGTTTCCAAATGCAGTTAAACACTGAACCACAAGGACTAATGTTACTCTGTCCGTTTCATTTCAGGCTACTAAAAAAGCAAGACAGCAGTTAAGAACGAGAACCATAACCAGATATTCTGAATCTAGTGCATTGCTTTAGCTACAAGCTAAATTATCTTCTCAGCATTCAGTGTTGGGAGAGAAACCAGATTCTGAGACAGGCATTTCTGAGTGCTTCTGAGGAGTTTTCCAGTATTGTCCTGCTGGGGTAGAAGGCTGCAAATCAGAGCATATTGTGGGGGGGAAAGGCAAACAAAAGCAACAACAGAAAAAGGCCAGTTAAGGGAACCTTACGCGCACAAGAAGAATGTCAATATGCTCACCTTTTGTTTTTTCTGTCTGATAAACCTTTTCATAGTCTCTTACAGCATCTTCATATTGTTCTGTGTCCATGTAACTGTGGAAAGAAACAACGGTGGCCAAGGTGTGCTTCACAGGAAAAGGTGCGCACTGGACTGCAGAGAGCAATTACTGGAGGGACCCACAAAGCGTCACTGCTAGACTGACTGGAAGCCCAGACACCTGCTTTGTGGGAAATGCTGGCATGGGAACCTGTACTTTGGGCTCCAAGTGGAGACTGCAATCTCATTTGGCAGCATAAGTTCTACTTCAATGATCTGATAATTACTTTATCCAGCCGAAGGAACTCACACCAGCCAGCAAGACTTCAAGGAAGCTGGTGCAAAGTTGTACACTAGCAACGCTAGTTAGTGACAATGTTGGCACCTCAAAGAGAGGGAAATGTGTCCATCTATTGGCATTTCAGCCTTACTCATATTAGCTACTTACTGTAAGTTAGCAATTACTGAGATGGAGCTCAAGAAGAACACTGAAGGTTGTGAATTAAAATGAATGCACAACAGGAAGGCTGCAAAAGCAGTTGTGGTTCATCTATAAGCCAGGCAGCTTTACCACAAACTGGGGAATAATCAGTATTGAGGAAAGTAGCAATTAAATCCACAGTCAGGCCAGAGCTTTGATTACTTCCTTGGTTGGTGCCAAGTTCCAAAGCAGACATAGACACCCGAGCATCCTTTGTACAACTCGCTCAGCGTCACTGCGCCGCACTGCAGCATTATCTATGGCTGAAATACGTACAGTCTCAGCTGATTTCTCCTTTACGGGAGGCAGGGCATCCCATTTCAAAATCTGGTTTGTTGGAAACATGAACAGCTCTGCCAGGATAGGATCTCTTATGTGCACCAGCCCTTACAAAAAAGCTTGAGAGGGAGGCTCTCTGGGACAGAACGTCTTACGTTAGTCTATAAACCATATTAAGTCAAGCTTTAGAATAAATCCTGCCTAAATACAACCATCAATAGGCAGTCCCAGATCCACGTAGGCAGGACAGACTACACAGAGCTTCCCATGTCTCCTGGTGAGCATAAGAAAGAGGGACAAACTCAGGGCCCCTGAAGACAGAACCTTTTATTCAGTTAAGTTTCAGATTTGTTATCCCTGTCACTCAGTGCTGTAGGGAGGAGGTTCCTACCCACAAACCTGCTCAGCATGTCCATTATAAAGGTCTACTTACCATTGTGCTCTCCTCAAGTATGCTTTGATATATGTGTCATCCAGTTTTACCGCATTCGTGCAGTCATCTATTGCTTCTTCAAGTTTCCTAAGCTACAATGTCAGACGGAAGTTAAGTTAATCCCAATCAAAGAACAAATTCCACTAAATAGCATTATGACTTTAGGCAACTGAAAGGTGTAAAGAATCTAGGAAAATCTCACTGTTTTGTGTGTCTGCATCTGGGAAATTTTTTGCAATTCCCCAAAAAGACAAAGCTTGCATTCCCTAGGGAAAAATTTGAAGTTTGGCTAGTGAAATGGTAGAACTATGTCGTGCTTCTCTTTAAGAAATGCACTTGGAAACAAGGGCCTTCCTCAGAACGGTCCAAACACCATGACTAAAATGCAACTGCAAACCTGGAAAAAGCGTCCAGGGTTTTTTAACTAGGGAATATTTTTTTAGATCAAAAAACAAAGCAAGACAGATGATCTACAAGAAGAATAAGAGATGATGTTTCCGGGAAGAAAACAAGTAAGGATGCCTTTATGCTGATTAAGATAAGGCTAAACTACATTCCTCCTCTCCTTCCCACTCTGCACAGCCCAAGTATTTGAGTTTTGTTTCCTCACGAGTCAACTTTGTTGGCTGTTTGGAACAGACTCAACCATTGTGCAAGTACAAAAACCTGAAACATTGCCTACAGCACTAGAAAGATCCAGCTGCCCGAGCAGCCAGAGAAGCCTATAATTTCCAGAATAATCGATTTGCAATTTGTAAACTACGTGGTGAGGAATATGATGCAAGACTACCTGCCAGGTGACCATTTCTTACCTTTGAATTAACTGTCCCCCGGTTGCAGTAGAGTTTGGCATTTGTTTTTATGTTATTTGGATCTATTCCTAGTGCCTCTGTGTACAGTTCATATGCTAGTTTGTAGTTTCCTTCTTTGAATGCTTTATTCCCATCTTCTTTCTTTGCTTTAAGTGCTTTGGCATTCTGAAAGAAAACATACCCTGGATAAGGACATTAGGTAAGTGATTCAGGGGTACCAAGCACCTTATTTTGCTGGGTGAAGGTCCTCAAACATAAGTGCTCTAACTTGGTTTCAAACACCATTAAAAGATACAAAAGTCACAGCCTGGCTACAGCAGCTGAAACGAGCTGTAAGCATTTTGCTTTTCCCCCGAGAGAAGTGCTAAGGAACAGCCAGTGCCAGTTACAGGCATTCTCCCCAGGAGCAAAGGTTGTCTAATGTTTAAGAGTAATTTAAGAGTGAAATAAATGTATGTATTTAAAAAAAAATCATGTATTTTAAAAAAACGGGACCTCACTTTTTGAGATCTTATACAAGTCAACAGATTTAAAAAGTCAGCCAAAGAATTACAACAGAGTAGAAACGAGGGAAGGAGCAACATAAAAGGAACAATGTTTAAATGCAAGTCAACCTGTAGGCACTAATATTGAATCTGAAAGTCAGAAGTTTTTAGAACTGACAGACCTAGTTTTATTGTTCCTATATCTGATCAAGGAGCAAAGAAGAATGAAAGGGAGGCAGTCTTCAAAGCATCACAGTCTTCTGAGAAAGAGCTTCTAGCAATTCAGCTTTAACTAAAGCAGCAGCTGGTTGTCTTTGGGAAGGGCTGGACATACTACTTTCTAGTGGAGATCTGGGGAATGATAATGTTGAGAGAGAAGGGATTGATCCAGCAGAATCAAGTTAGGTGCTTGGATTAAAAAAAAAAAGAAAAATCCTGGTAATTTTGCAGTCCCATCCCCAGTATCCACAACTTACTCGGCAGGCAAGACATGCTTTCTCATGATCAGGAGCCATTCTGAGCGCTTGGACAAAGAACTGCACTGCCTTCTCAATACAGTCCTCGTAGTAAAGGCAGAGACCACGGACATACAGAGCGTCGGCATTTGTTGAGTCCATTCGTAAGATGTCACTGTAACAGACACGTTAAAAAATGAAACGTTTCACTATTTCAGTTTCCCTCTGATCTCCAAAAGCACTCTTCCTCCACTGGGATATTTAGTTATGTTATCAAGTCTGTGGTACAGATGTGCAAAAAGTAGGGGAATTTGCTCAAGCAAGACTGCTGGTTATTAACTGAGCCTAAACACAGCTTCCCAGTAAGATTAACCTTAAAGGGGATAAATTAATGCACTCTTCCTCATCACAATTTGCATTAAGGACTATTGCTTTTTTATATTCCCTCATTCATTTTGGGCTGTGGAAAACAAGCAGCAGCCAGGACACACCACCAGCTGTTACTCAAACTCTAGACCTTAAGACACTCACCTTGCTACAGACTGTGCTTCTGGGTAGCGACCCAATAATGCTAAACATTCGGCCTTGAGGATTTTGAATCGGTGACAAGCAGGAGCAAACTCCAAAGCACGATCCATGCAAAATACAACCTGGTGTGAGAAAAAATACAAATGTGAGCAAAGCAAATAGCCAAAGGCCTAGTTTTAAAGGCTGCACCATTACCACACTCGAGATTTCATATTTGTCTTTGAACAGGAAAATAAGCGTGCAGACACCTGTTCCCTCTGCTGCCGGAGACATTTCAGCAGAAAATTTCCCTCATGTGCAGGTTTTTTGTCCTGTCTTTTAAAGGGCTTTGTGTACAAAGGTCTGTGGCACCTGCTACGTTACTATGACATAGCACTTCTCAGAAGAGTCAAGGGATACCTGTAGAAGGTCCATCCCTTTAACTCTTCTGAAACTGTAGGCCCTAAAGAAAAAGCCAAGGAAGACAATTCTGGCCCTGTTTCCCGCACTATAAAGACATGTGGGAAGGACAGAAATTCAATAGATTGAGACAGTTGGGACTGGACAAAACACAAAAAAGTACAGTGCAGGGACTGATCTTACACTGGTCCGACTGCAATGGGCAGCGTGATCTAATAGGTCTTTTCCATCCCTGTGCCTCTGGTGGGGACATCTGCACAAGAACAGGGTCATTGTTCCACCAAGGTTCATCTGCTTCCCCGGCCTGTGACATCACGATTGCCCGCTGTGGGAAGCACTGTGCTCCAGACTGAGAAGCCAGTGGCTTCTGGGTGAGGAAGGAGCAAGAGGTCCAGAAACAAAGATCACATTTCATGTGAGCCTCCCCAGAGGAGTGAGATGGCAGAAGTGAAGGGACAGATGCAAAAGCCCAGAACATGCAATACAGGCAGGGCAACTCCTACACACAAAATCCAGATTGACCGTACACCCCATTTGCACCTCATTACCAAGTGATGCGAAGCTGACATTCACCCTTCCAAAATCTTGAGCTTAGCCTAAGAGTCAGTGACCTGAACAATAAGCTTAATGTGCTGGACAGCCTCCTTTCTGGGCTCAACTTGGGCCTTACATGCATCCACTGAACAGAAACAGTTGCATGAGAAGTGTTTGGTGCCTTTCAGATTTCATGCTGTCCTTTCTTCTTGTATCAGGTCAGTACCAGCTGCATCCTGTTACAGCCCTTGGGAAGAAAGATTTGGAAACAGTAACGGAGGATGCCCCACGCAGATCTGCGTTCCTCCTTCAATGACTCTCACTATAATACTGGCAGACACTGCCTTTTCTTTTTTATTAAGGAGTTGAGAAAGATGAATCCTGGATATACATTTTAAGAGCAAAGTGTGATCGAATGCTGCTGCTGACAAAATCTGTATCGAACAGCTCATTCACGGCTCCGCTCACCCTGCAAAGCAAACCGTAATAGAGGATGTTCAGCTGGAGCCAGTCACCCTCTTCACTTTTCATTCGTTCAGTGCTAAGAGAGCATGAGCTCTGCCATTTTCACAACTATTACAGTTCACAAGACAGCCCTGCTTCAATACAAAAGTTTGTTGTACAGCACCTCCCATTAGGGCCCAGCTAATGTTAGGCAGGGAAATCAGACATGCATCTGGCTGAACTGGCCAGGTAAAATATGTGAGTTCATAATGCTACAGGAAACAATCAAGTTAATCTCACCTTCCGGAAATCCCGTTTCTCAAAATCCACTTCAGCTATTTTTTCATACTCAAGCACAGTACTGGCGTTCTTCAGCTGAAAGACAGGAGAACACAGCAAGTGTGGCAGGACAGTGATGGTCTGAAACACCATCAAGCAGCACTTAAGCAGCCAATCCCTAAAATGCCAGAGCAAAAACTATCGCAAACCATGGAAAAATAATGCAGATTACATGAATACTTTTAATGCCAGCATTAAAATCAGTTTGAAATCAAGCGACCTAACTGGTAGCCCAGGAAAATGTACCCCTGTGAATGAGCTACAAAAGTGGCAGCAGCCTTCTACATGCTGCATCACCCGTTTCTGTGCTCCCTTACCACCATTCACCATTTCTCCTCTGGAGTGCTGGTGAAACACCAACTTAGCCTCCATGCTTTTCTGCTAAGAAGAGACAATCACACACAAAAGTAACTACGCAACCTGGTGGTCTACTGAAAAACAGATATAGAGGCTGTGACAGCATCTCATTTTTTCCCCGTTACCTCACAGCATGCAAACAGTCATTACTAACAATGACTGTGATTCCACCTTGCAAATTCAAAGCAAAAGACTTACCAGTTCATTCCATTCCCTTTGACAGCCCCATCTACTGGGAATATTTAAATTTTGAAGAACTCCTACCTCTTGCTGTGCCTGGGTATTCTTATGATCCAGTTCTAAAACTCGTTGAAAGCAGCGGCTGGCAGCCATGAGCACTTCCCTTCCCGTAGATGGCCCTGAGAAGACAGTTAAAAGGGAGATGCAAGAGCTGGAGGTGGAGACAAGGGTATTCAGACATGAATAAGAAGCATGAAGTTTTCCACGTACCCTTACAAAGCTATCATCCAATCTGACAGACTGCTGAGCATCTCCCAGTGCTTCTCGGAATCTCCCCAACATCATGAGTGTGGCAGCTCTGTTACCATAATAACTGGCATTATTAGGACAGGTATCTGGAGAAGATGTAAGAGCACTCACTGTTAGTGTAACGCAAGCAGCTATATAGCTTGTAGAACATATTAAAAAGCCATCGTTGGATTAAAAAAATTCACATTTCCTCCCAATTTATAACATGTCACCTGAGTTGCTTATGATGACACACGGTGATCAAGCAGCTGTTTTGAATAGCAAGTCATAAAATTATTGCTCCCCACACTATATACAGGAATTAATTCATCTAGAACAAAAGTGTGGTGCTCAGTCTGGCAGCACTGCTGACCCTGCGTTAGAGGGAAAGCTGGATTGGTTTCATGTTAAGAATATCTTGGCTGGAGGAGAAACAAAGAACTGCTGCAATCACCCACATTGATAACGCAAGTCAGTGCCAATCTGGTAAAATTTTGCAAGGTAACTAAAACAGGCAAAATGTTTTCATCCAGCATGTGCTCTTAGAAACCTTGCTGGTGTATTTTAAATCAATAACCAGCTTTAATTTTTGAACATGGTATTCAGCAAATGTTAATATTAATCACCAACTTTTCTCACCTATGGCTTTTGTGTAATAGTTGTATGCTTCATTGTAATCTTTCTTGGCATAGTAGGCATTTCCTTGTTCCTTGAATGATTCTGCTTCTCTGAAAGGAAGGAAAACACCACCTTTTAAGAGGAATTGATCATCAGAACATTCTGACCATGACCACGCATTTGGTCCCCAAGCAATCTTAGTGTAACTCTTCAGTGCTCCAAAACACCCGCAGCTGGTTGCTGCAAGATTTCCTCTGTATCCACTGCTCAGGGGAAAACCGTGCACCTCATGTCCTGCTGGCTCTCAGATACTTCATCACTTTACCAGGGCCACGAACAGGGATACTCAGGGATATGACCTAGCTGAACATTACAGGAATGCAATGGCCAACTAAAGCCACCGTTGGGCACTCTCCCTTCGGTCTCAGATGCACTGGCTTCTAGAGTCAAGCAAAACTCAGCTGTACAAGGTTCATCAAGCCAGCTTGCTGCTGTGAGGTGCTGCATAACCTCAGCAGTCATTGAAGTCAAGAAACAGAGTGCTGTCTACCTTTCAGAAGTAGTCCCACATACTTAAGAAACAAGGACAAAAACAATTTCTACATTCAAAAGACAGCTAAATCAAAGAGAAATAAGAGTGCAAACCTCAAGCAGAAGCTTGGCACTGCCTTGGCAACAGGTCCAGAAATAGTCCTCACACTCAAGAGCAAGCATTTGCAGAGACAGTTTAGGACATTTAAAAACACACAACATATGGTTTAAAGCAGCATCCCTTAAACTCTTGAAAGCAAAGTTTCCCCTGAAGGAAATTAAACCCTTCTCTCTTCTCCCATCTCCCATCACCATTTTAGATAAGCAGTCTGAGAGGGAACTAGTACCATGCTGCTGAAGTTTAATTCAGCTTCACTAAATTAAATTCAGTGATTTAATTCACTTGCTTCGCCTCCTAGACTGTTTAACATGTAAAAACTATGAGGCCAGCTCAAAAGAAGCATCACCCCACTCCAAGATTCAGCAGTCAAGACTTGCTTTTGGGACTTCACTGCTGTAGCCAGAGCGACAGACGCTGTTTGTCCACTCTCCAGAGCACTTACACAACCAGAACTCTGGCCCCAGACAAATACAAATTCTAACCATCAGAATAAAGACCAGCTCAGACTCCATCCTTCATGTCCCACAAGGGACCCAGCCAGCATATCTACAAGCCCCAGCTACTCTCTCCTTCAACAACTAGCAATCTTCTGCCAGAGCAGTCCAGCCACGGGGATCACCTGCACAGGGGAAATGACCCTATCACAAGCAGTACAGCTGAAGTTGATTATTACAGGTCATCTTATTCCTCTTGTGTGACTGCCAACTGATCTGAACCAGCCTTTGCAG
Organism: Phaethon lepturus; assembly: GCF_000687285.1. Lineage (NCBI taxonomy): Eukaryota > Metazoa > Chordata > Aves > Phaethontiformes > Phaethontidae > Phaethon > Phaethon lepturus. The sequence continues at coordinate 21,598 of NW_010544795.1, forward strand.
AAGCGATGAAGCAGGAGCCAAGGAAGCTAACAGAGCTGGGTGACCCCCCCAGTCTTCCAGAGCAGAGTCACACTTGCAGGCTCAAACATGGGTCCGTTCCAGGCTGCGCTGAAATGTTGGCTTCAGCATTTTCTTGAAAGAAGGATCCAGAAGTGAAGATGTCTCTTTGTACCACTTGCTGCAGGAAAGTGATTTACAGGGAAATCCAAGGTAAACAAAAGCAAGCCAGATGAGAGAATGCAGGAATACAGGACCTTTTACATACAAATACCTCCATCCAACTCCAGAACAAACATGAGCTGTTCAATTGCTCTCAGGGCTGAGAAGCTCTATTTCTGCATCTAGCAACACTACTATAAGAGTCAAAGGCCTGAGTCAGAGCCAGTCTTCAGTCTACCAGGTACTATAAACACAGAGATAATCTTTACCTTTAAAAAATTAGGCTAATTATCACAGAGGTACAACGCAAGCGATCCACTTCTATACTTCTGTATGCTTTTACAATACTCCCAAAAATTAGATGCAGTTTTGGGCCTGTTTCAGGACTGGGTTTTTCCCAGAGGAAGCAAAGGCTTTTGTCTTTCACAAATTACATTTTTAACAAACCTAACAGGACAGAAGTTGGCTATCTTCACTGAAGGTTGTAGCTACAACACACTCAAATAGTGGAAAAGGGGCTCTTACTATAGAAGACATATTGTTAGAATGTACCATAGTGAGAAGCCTCTTTCAGTATACTAAAAAAGACCTGAGGTGCAGAGCAGATTTGGTCGGAGTTGACCATCACTTAGCATTTTTATTTTGGAAGTACCTAGAGATCAGATCCTCATGCAAGAAATGCATTTATCTACTGGAAGTTGCCCTCACTACGAAGCTGCCAACCCAGGACAGACTGAACTCAAGCCGCAGTGTCCTCGCTGAGGGGGAAGCGCTGCCAGAGCCCCCCGACGCTCCCAGGGCACATCTCGGCAAAGGCATTGTAGGAGCCGAAACAAGGAGGGGGGACCCCGCCAGTGAACGAGAACAATGTTCAGCAAGCCTACTGGAGACAGAACAAAGGGAATTGTGTTGAAACAAGTTCACATGTTTTTACCCTCGTTCAGGCTTGCCATTGGCCATTCCCACACAACCGACTCATGCAAAGGGTTGTTTTCACTGAACCAGCACAGTTTTGCCAGCTGGCAAAACAATAGACACAGGGAGCTGCCACACCGAGGGCCCGCGGGCCACAGCTGAAGTGGGTGCTCTTCACTTCCATTTTTAACTTTTGCTATCAGCTACACCCTGGCAACAGAGCATATGCACCCCTGCTGTAACTCTGCTGAAGTCAAGCAACAGAAAGAACATGCAGCCACATTGCTGTATTTATTTGAAATAAGATGAATAAATAACCGGGTGGCAAAGAAACAGGTTAGCGCACATACCCCAGTGCCTCGGAAGGGTCTTGTCACAGCTCCCGGATTCAGTTCATCGCCGCTACATCTGCTCCTGTTCCAGCAAACGATGAACTCGCCCATCTGAGATGGGAAACTCCTGTACCTCCTCTGCCCCATCTTTCCCATCATCACGCCCACGGCAGGTGCTTGTTCTGCAGCCTTGCTCTTCCTCAGAAGCCAGAGCACTGCCAGACTCTGAGCAGCAGGCAGCTGCCAGTACAGCACCCCTCCGTGTTCCTCCCTCCCTAGGGCCACAAGATCTAGACATGATTATGTGCCTGTTGGATGGATCTGTATCACAAGTGGCAGGACTCATACTTCGCGTGATTAAAAATGTGTCCAAACATAACCACCTTTTTTGAATATTACAGATCAAACATTCAAAATACAGTGGAAAAAATAATCAGCAATTCTGTACTTCTGGGACCTTGTCAGTAAGTAGTTTAACCAAAGCTTTATTCTCTTGTTTCTGTAATCGTAAATGGAAAAATAAAACCACAGATCCTATTCAAGTACCTTCCCTCAGAAGCCCTCTGTCGCACAGTCTAAAGAAAAGGATGAACAGTATTAACGGCAGAATTCATCTGAGCCACCACTGTAACCTGCTTAGCATACCAGTCCCTGATTCACAAGTCTTTTAGCAACTTTACCTGTCATGTTATGAGGAAGCATCGTCTAATAGATACAGCTAAAGGGCTGGGTGCCAGAACACCCTGTCTGCCAACAAACTGCTGGGAAGAGCTGGGAAAACAGAAGAAAGAAAACACATACATGGCAAAACCAACTTTCACAAAGCATTGGTGTTCTGAGATGCTAGAGAAAACACGTAAGCACAAGAATTACTGTTTTCTACTCTTTTTTTATTAGTCTGTTTTCCTTTTGAGCATTTACTTTAACACAGATTGTTGATATATCAAGTCACAACACATCAGATAACACTAGCAGGAAAGAAGTGCACAGGTATTTCTAGTGCTCACATGGCTTAAAACTCAATGATGAAACAAAGATTGTGAAAGAAAAAGCAAATTGCCTCCAAAGCATGAAGGCAAAGACAGTTGCTGGAAACTCAAGGCTTGTGGTCTAAGATCCTAGACACAGAACAGAAGCATCTCTCCCCACTTGTGCTCCACTGACATAGAAAGCACACAAAGAAAACAGTTCTTGTTTACCACAGTCTCTGGCTATAACAAGAAAAAAATGCAGATCTCCTGATATCACTGGTAATTGTTTTAATCCAAACAGATGCTGCAGCCTGAATGAGATCATTCTGCATCTCGCACTGATGTAGGCTGCATTCCCCACTTGCTACTTTTGAAACTGAAGAAGAATCGTGCTTTGCTAAAAATACGATGCAGGCTGAATGGATTCTTTGTGAGAGGAGGTTAGTGTCTTCTCAGGGCCTCTCCACGCTGGAGGCAGAAGACAGGGAAGAGTTGCACCAAGGGTCTCGGGAAGAAGCTTGTCTGTCTTTGCTTGCATGCACCATGAGCTCACAAGGAGGGGACTGTTTGGAGTAACTTTCTCCTGGCAAGCTAGTAAATTTTTTCTCTTTTATAGTGTTTGTCAGGACCCTCAATTCTTCAAATGCTACAGCCCCTGTCACCCTAGAGCGGTGACCTGCCGTCAAGGCAAGCAGCAGGCGCGCGTTCCGCTGCTCCCCTCGCACACCCAGAGGCTCAGAGGGTGCCGCGCAAGGTCACTGCCTGCCAGGTGGGAGAAGGAACCACCACAAGGCTCCCTCTATTCCCCGTGCCCTGCCGAAAGCTCAGCCCCTGCTTGCTCCCGGAACAGAAGAGCTATGAGAAGCAGCCATCCCGCGCACCAGTGACACAATCCCACGTTTGCCTAACAACTTCTGCCTCCTCCTCAGAGCTTCCGCACACTGCTCAAGCGCTGATCGTGGCTTCCACCCCTCCCACCCCAGCTCCTAACGAGAACGAAAGCAGACCCATCTTGCAATGCACCTCATTTTCTAAGTCGTTGGGAACTTTGGGTATCTGTGCAAACAGCAGCTGCTAGGTCCGGGGTGCTGGCGCAGATCCTGTGCACACAGGTACATGCACTCACAACAATACTACGCAGCTACAGAAATTCAGCACTTAAGCAGGTGGCAGACTTGCTCTCTCGACCCTCACTCCTACTTAATTTCCTGTCTCCATTACGAAACAGTGGAAAAAAACCTCACAAAAATCTAGGATTTAAGGAAGGCTCCAAAATCGTGCCCTGGCCAAACAATCTTTTTTGTGATGCTCTGACGAAAGGAACACACCTGCCTTTTCTAAGCAATTCCTGCAGTTCTTTAATAAGATACAGTGCCTTTATCTGGCATTTTTTTTGTTTGAAATCCAGCCCAGATTCTCAGCTGTCAGATGTTACTCAGCTGCCTGGGTAAAATAAGTTTGATGATCTCAATACAGTGTAAAGCAGGCAGATGTCTAGAGCTTAAAATTAGCTGTCATATTTGCCACTGGACATACTATACTCTCCCCTCCCTTCTTTCAGGACTCAGAAGAGAAGCCAAACACTACATGGGCCACAGAGATATACAAGGGTATACTTTCCTGTACGCTTTAGAGACCCTTCCTCCAGGTTAGGTTTTACACTCTGTCTCAGTATTTAGAGTGAATTTAGAGGGAATATATCTCTGTCTCTCTCTCTCTCTCTAGATCTCCCATTAATAGCGTTTGCATTTTCTGCCTCTGGCGCATGGAGGAAAGCTGCAGGTGCAAAAGCAGGTCCCTAAAAACAAAACACAAAATCACATATAACATATACTGTGGTCACACTCTGCAGCTAGACAGCATCATTCTGACCCTATTGCAGCAGAAACCGAACGGAACGCAGAGTAGACCAGCGCACCACGCAACACATTCCTCTGCACATCAGCACCCCCCACTGAGCAAGCAGAGGGTTTACTACTGGCTGCAAGACAGAAATGAAAACGACAACAGTTACCCACAGCATGCCCCAAACCAGGGAAATCTTGAGTCTGTACGTGCAAGTATCTGCATGGATAGTCTAAAGACTCACCAACTGAAACAAACATAACAGCAAAAGCCTGCCTCAAGTCTCTCACAAGAGCAGACAATAGCAACATAATTGACATTTAATCCAGAGGGTGCATAAAAAAAATCCATATGCTTGACACACACCCCAAAACATTCCCAATACCTGAGGACAAAATCAACCATGGAAGACCAAAAGCCACAAGAACCAAAATACACCACAAGAAATGAACCAAACCTCCCCCTGCAGCTGTAAGTGAAAACAGCCTGACGAGCCCCGGACCTTAATTGTGCAGTTATGTAACACACCTTGCTCGCAGAGCTCGGTATTAACCTAATTCATAGCAATGGCGTGATCATTTCTGGCAGGGTCACATCATGGCTGTCATGAGAACCCATGGAAGGGTCTAGAACCAGCTAGAGACTGCTTTTTTCCACAGAGGCCTAAATGAAGGAAGCCAGCCAGCTGTAAGAATTCCATGGTAAAACAACTGCATCTACAACATGATTCACCCTAAAAAAGCATGTCTCACGTCAGAGAAAAAGGCTAGAATTGTAGGTACTGAGCAGCTTTTCATACTGTATAAAACGACTACTTAACTGAGAGTATTCAAATACTCCGCAAATGTATGAGAGAGCAAGCAACTACGTGAGCAGCTTCTGCTTCTTCTTCATATTATCATAAGGTTGTAAAGTAATTACATATTAGTAAAATAGGCTAGATTTACATCCTGGGAAACTCAAGGGCCCATTTACAAGCAGAACAGGAACAGTGGAACCTTCTTCATGCTATCCCGTAACAACTCTTATCCACCAACGGTGCCCCTACAGCTGAGACAACCCCCCGCTCCTGCCAGCGCTCCCTGTGACAGCAGTCAAGTCATGACATTTATTCCTGGGGAGCCTGACCAAGATGCAGCTCATTTCATGCAAAATAGCAATGGAAAGACTCTTGGTACTCACCAACATCTGACAACCTCCAGGCAACATCTCTTGAACTAACTAGTGACCCAAAGTCAGGCAGAGTCTGAAACCTTCTTGACTTCTGTACAATCTCCTTTGTGTGGCAAATTTCACCTTCATTGCTTTATTAAAGGTAACTGATTTCCTATTGAGGCATTAACACATCTGAAGTCTGCAGCAAAAGCACTGTAAAAGCAGCAGCCTGGGCAGATCATTTCATAATGATATTTTCCAAACAATTTGAGATATTTCTTTTTAAGGGGTTTCCACACACTCCAGTGCTGAAGAATGAGGAAAAAGATCCAGCCTTAAGCACGCACATCAGACAGAATCTAGGGCTGCCAGGAAGATGACAAGGAAATTCTCCCTGGCAAAACTCAAGAGTCCCCAAGCTTGCAGACCAGCTGGGCCCAGGGAAAAAACTGTCCCCAAGGGTTAGAAACCTTTAAAATTAATTAAAAAGAGTGACTTTTGGGGAGTGTACCAGTCCCTGACCACACCACAACTCAAGCCCTGCTCATTAGATACTTCCCAGCAGAGAAGCTGGCACTAACAGCACCACTACACAGCAGATAAAATTAATGCAATTACATCAACCCTTTTCCATAAGGACCCCCACAATTTAGGCAGCAGCAGACAATAATTATCCTGTGACCACACGCTATTCCTGTCCCTTAAACAACCTGTGAGTGAGCCTTTTGGCATGTTTTCAGCTGTTTCAGTGCATTTGTTACAATCATTCTGAAATACAGATCTCCACTTTTGCTCATCTCCTAATTTTTACTAAGCCACAGAGAACAGAATCATGCATTTAGACAAAGGTGAGTCCTTAAGCAAAGTACCTGTATCTTGTTGTATTAGAAGTCCTAAACAGAAGTACAGAACATGGAAACCCTTGATGCTGACTTATAGCAATGATTCAGAAAAGGTTTTCACTTTTGTTGCTGTTTTTTATAGAAGCTAGCACAGACACATCATAAAGGCTGTACTAAATCAGATTAAGTTTATGTCTGTGCATGCCCATTAATGTGGACTGCCTGCATAGCCCTTACACCATTCAAGATGTTTTACAAACATTATACACCTAATTAAGCCTCCAACTACTCTCCCTAATACAGTGACTATCACCCTAATTTACATTAGATTAATTGAACTACAGAAGTTAAGCAGCTGATGTAAGCTAGGAAGGGCCAAAGTAGAGAAGAGGCTAATGCACAGGACCCCAAGAAAATCAGCCCCAGATGGCAGAAAGGCATGAGTGTGTAAGGCCTGCACTTTCTGAGCAACCAAAGAGAATAACTGGAAGTAGAATAATCATCTCCTATCCACACGTTTCTATTTTAGCAAAATAAAGGAGTAATATTCCAACAACCACAAAAAAAGGAAACATTGTGAAAGCACCTAACAAAAGCATTGCGTGGTAATAATCACAAACTACAGCACTGGCCTTATTACACCAAGAAAAACCCAGATGCGCAAGACTCTTCACAGCTGAACCTTCCACTCAGAGCAGGGCGAGGACTGAACACTGCCCATGAATTCTTCTATTTCTGCACCTGCTCAGCCTTTCCCAAGAAGATCATCCTGTTGATGACTGGTTTCCTGCGCCCATCGCTTCTGCAATGAAACTTGGGAAGGAGGAAGGAAGGGTAACATTAGAGGTCACTATCAGAAGATGACTGTGCCTTCAGCATGGTTTTTACATTTGGATATTTTTAACATTTCAAACACCACATTTAATTAGCCTGGGGCAAGGAATGACTTACCCGTAAACGGGGCTTTCCCAACTTTACAGGCCATGCAATTTGTCAGTATTCTATGCACAACATCCAGGTGCCTCTTCAGCAACATCTAATTTAACTCATTAGAATGACATCACCAGGAAGCCAGCTCCTTCTGAGCACGGCTCCCTTTAAGCCTTCAATTTCTGACAGTAAACAAGCAGCACAAAACACCTCAGGCCATCAATATTATTTTGAAAATACTATTCCTCAGAGGCCACTTTCAGTTTTGTTTCCTCCTGTTAATTCCATCCACTGAATAATTTTCTGGAGCAATTGCCTCACCTTCTACAGAAATAGTTCTCTCCTCCCCAGTTCCCCAGGAGATAACCAACTGCCAGTGTTCAACGCCGCAGCACCAGCAGAGTTTCCTAGACATCGGACCTTCCCATCTCACTGCCTGCAGAGACTGCAATGCTCAGCTGCTGCCGGGAACCGGCTCACTTGCTCTCGCAAGAAAACGGGCAAGAAAGGTTGGGATTCCCAGCACCCCCAGCCTCAGATGACACTGCCTGCTCCCCTGGGCAAGGTGTACCAGACCACTTTAGAAATAAACCAGCTACTGGAACTTGAAGAAGCTCTTCAATTACGATAACATTTTCAGAGCAAGACTCTGTCCAAACACTCGCCTGCAGCTGACATTTTTCCCATTATCCACAGCAAGGCAGGACAGAATAAAAACTGCTGTGTGTAGATTTCAAACGGTACCAGGGCCAAGGGAATTGGGTATGATGAAGAAGAGCAGAGCACGCAAATCTATGAGTTTGAAACTTCCCTTCTACACCACAGTTTAATACTTTCCTCCTCGTCCTTGGCAATGGGAGAAAGCTCTCTTCAGACACCAGCCCGTGTGGCCTCGAGACAGAAAGGATATTAATTATATTTCTAGGACACTCAAACTCTAGTTGACTGAAGACAGCCTGACTCCACTATAGGGTGTATGTTCTAATCCTGGCACACACAGAGGCCGTAAGAGCTCACATGGCACCTGCAGCACAGACATCCCAAAATAAAGCGTAACCCGGCAGCAAGTACAGCCCTGCACCGCATGTGGCATGTCACAGTCCCGGGAGGGACTGCGGGC
>NW_010544796.1:0-2450 GCF_000687285.1 Phaethon lepturus
GGGGGGAAGCGAGCGGCGAGGCGACCTGGCGATGCCTCCTCCCCTCGGGCCGCAGCTAGAAGGGCCCCACCAGGCAGTGTCCGGCGCGGCCTCAGCCCTCCCTCTCCTGCCGCCGCCCTGCGGCTCAAGTCTCGGCTGGCTTTCCAAAGTGGTTGTTTCTGGAGCAGCAGACAACCGAATGTCCAGAGCAGACTCCTCCGTCCCTCTGTAGAGGGCCACCAGGGCACGGGGGGCCATGTGCTGGCTCCCCAGGAGCAGCGACAAGCACTGTCAGTGATGGCCCCCTGCCAGGCCAGGTGCAAGAGGGCAGCAGAAACCCCTCCAACGACTAACGCAGTGTCCTAAGGCGATGGGAAGAGCCCTCTCAAGAACATCTGCTCCCGGATGTACTGGATACCCCGAGGGCAATTCACTGCTGGTGCTGGAATGCTGCTCCCCACGGTGGCACAGGCCCGACCATGCACACCCTTGGCCACAGCAGGGGTACTGACACTTGTCAACCGCAGCACGGGGGCTTTGGAACTGGCAATGTTCCCACCTTATTCTACAATTGCGTTTGGAACAGAACTTTACACACACGGTATGATTTGGCAATCTTTATATCCACAATACATCATAACCATGCACAAAAATCAAGTGATGTGTATATTTACAAAGTGAATTGCACTTAACACAGGAGCCAGGAAAAAAAAGTAAATGAAAGGAACCTCTCTTCTGGGTTGCATAAAGGTCCAGTGCTATTTATAGCCTACAAAGCCTGATAGACAACACTACCGTGCATTAATCTGACCATTTTAAAGTAAGAATTACTGTTATTTATTGAAACAGTGCAGCCCTGGAGATACTAATTTCATGGAAACATTCCATTAATCACCATTCAAACTGTATTAAGAGTCTGCAAGTCAAGAGAATCCAACCTCAGCCCTGACTCATGGTATTTTACTTGAAGGACAGTTAGTCTCCACCTCCAGTTGCTTGGTTTTTTTTATCTTATTTGAAATTCAAGCCCCTGCTTTTCCTAGGGGTTTTTTTATGAAGGAAAAAGGCCTCCCTAAGTGACTGAGTCACTTCATTAGGGTCGGTCTTCTACACAGTCAAGAACCTCTAAGCAAGTTCTTCCTTCATGCTTGGAAGATAAATGATCACCAAGCACAGATAAGACTCAACCATGAACAGCCCACAAATAGATCACATCCACAACTTCTGTAACAGTATAGCATGCAGGAATCAAAGCATCAGGAAGTGAAAATACCTACTGTACATTTTTCCAAATAGCTTTTTCTAAGTGACCTACTCAAATAAAAGGCACACACCAATCCTTACCATCCTGGCATGTCCAGCTGAGAGCACTCTCTCCTGTTCATACAAGAATACCTCGTTACCAGCCTTTGCATATACTGTGGGGTCATTACAAGTGCTCTAACAGAAAAGCACCCAAACCTGGGGGATCTCTAGGATGCAGCAGTCTTTCTACTGCTTCTAACCTGCTAGAAGTGCTGAGAAGCAGCCAGAGTGGGAAGAAGGGATCACAGCATCTTTTCCTACTAGAGATTTTGATGGTCTCCACAGCACACACAAAAAATCTTTTTAACAAAGTGGCAAGCAGTCACTCAACTGGATTTTTACATTTATACAAGTATAGAGGTTTAAAATTTTCCTACAAACCAAACTTTCTTGTCCTGTGCAGACTACAAACTCTTGATGGAGATGCCAGACCTTAACTCACCTAGTCTGTAAGCATCTGACTTGAGAGGAAGAAAAGAAGTTAGACTGAGGTGGTCTATCCAATAAATTTATTTTACCAATTACCTGTTTGTGTGCTCACCACCAAACCACTTTTATGTGTGAATTTTGGCCTTTACTCTCCCCATAATTAATAAGGTAGTTAGCAGAAAAGATTCCTGTCTCATTCTGCATTGGAGGACCTGTTCTAAATATCAGCAGGAGCCTCCAACAGAGGTTTATATCACTGACACTGGGTGGTAAGCACCCAGTGCTTTTTAGTGTTGTTTTTTCAAGAGTTAAACGAAAGTCATCCTCAACATCCAAGTAAAGCAAGCATAGCACATGTTCCTTCTTTCACAGGCAGCTTTCCCATCATCAGGAATTTTACATAAGGCAATTTCTGCCCTCAAACCTCATATGGCAGATGGAAGAGAGCTGGAACCTTTTCTATTTTCCTGACAGTAATACTGAGAGACACAGAGCCAGCAAAGTTGCAGTATGAAGCAGTCTACGTGAGGTTACACTTAACTGTTTCCACATCAGGAAAGCATGGTTAAGGAGTCTGGCCTACTGGAGAGCTTCTCTGAACGTCAGACAGCTCTTCAACAGTTCAAGCTTCCTCAGGATTCCTCCAAGACTTCCCTTCTGCAGCTTCACTAGCCATCACCAACAGTGGGTTGGGTTGTAGCTATAGTTTCTAAGGAGTGCACAATGCTTTCAGCAGG
>NW_010544796.1:2481-5840 GCF_000687285.1 Phaethon lepturus
GCATCTTCCCCTGTCTATGCACTGGAAGATGGTTTTACCAAGCATAACTGGTCTGCTGTCCTTTTTCTACCAGCACTAACAGCCCTGGCTTAGTCTAGGCAAGAGCTTTTCAAACCCACAGAATGGGTGCATCTCTAACTGCCTGGAGAGCAGCACAGCAAGCTGGGAAGCAGTCAATACCTGGTCTAACAACTTGAGTGACCACAGCAGATAAAACCACTGCTTAGTTTACGCTGCTCGCATATGTGCATGCACACACATGCTTCCCACATCTCCGGCATACCGAACAGTCCTGCAGCAAAAGACAGCAGGCCTTTCCACATCACACAACAGATCTCAAAAACAACCCAAGCCCCCTGGCATGAACAGTATGGGTTCAAGCTCCACCTGCTCTGAGGGGCTTTGGTCAATGCACAATGAAGTTGTACAAGGTCTCTTCAACTTCAATTTAACAGCCCTGGACATGAACCTTTTGTTGGGACTCCGAGGCAAAGTTTAGAGCCTTCCACAAAGTCAAAGACTAAAGAAAAATCTCTTAGGAGACAAGGAAGTGACTAAACTGCTTCTCAGCTTCTTGTACCAGGCCAGATTGATTCTAGAAACTTCGTGTTTAGAACAGGATTTGCAGACTGAACACATTAATACATCACCCAGAAACTAAGTCTTCTTAACAGCATGATTCTTCCTCATGCTATTCAACTAATTTCTTTATAAAAAGTTTTGTTCAAAAATAAAAGGAGCCCAGCTCCACTAGTGTCCACCTGTTCTTGAATGAAATATTTTCAGTATCTCTGAATTTTCCATTCTCTCTGATGGTGTGCTCATCTGCCAGCCTTCTAAATACTGACCGCACATCACATTCTGGTCTAGGACCACCAAAAAGGAGAAGTCTCCAGTTCTCACTGACTACACCTTCCCTCAAAAGGATGCTATTATTAAAGTAAATACCAAGTGTTGAAAGTGCTTCCCGAACTGGGGACACTCTTAGGACAGAGCACTGTGATGCTTAAAGAGGAATTTGCATCCCCATTCAATGGGATTAGGCTGCACCCCTTCACCTTTAATGTATCCTCTAAACAAAGTTGAAAAGTGGAAGTGCTAGGCACCACATGCACCCTTTGCTGTGAACTATAGCCCTCTAGGTGCATGCAGTACAAAATTAAAGGCATTGGTCTGTAGATCTTATAAAAGAAAAGCCATCACAGTTAACTGCCCTTAATTTTATTAAATAACCAGACAAAACAGTTGAGACTGGAATGTCAGATTTCCCCTTCAAGCACAATTCACAGGTTCGTATTTGCTTTGTATCAGAAAAGAAAAATCAGCTCACTAATATGCAGGTAGGATTCATCAAGTGAGGTACAGTCTCAGAATACAGAGCAAAAATTCACTGCAAATTGTTTCACTAGCCTTCAGAGAGCAGCAGATAGTCTCCAACTCTTCCTTTAGATCATTTCACCCATTATTTGCCTCATAATAACATTCAGCGTATAACCAGAGGAGATGCAAGTGCATAAGAGCTGGTGAATGACGAAAAGCCATCACAGAAGATTTTCACAAACTAGCAAGAGACCGATTACACGAAGTTGTGATAACATTCTTCCCATTCAGCAAAACAAAAGTATTATAGTATTTAGCCCTGCTGATGACAAATCTGTTACATCAGGTGAACTACAATCATTTGAGAATTACAGTCTGCAATTCAGTAAAACAGAAAAAGAGGAAAACAACAGGTTAGTAGTTATTATGTGAAATCTTAATATTATGCATTTTAGTAGAGGTCAAGAAGATTATGCACAAGGTCAGTAGTCAAAGATCATGAAGAGAAAGTTCAAGATGCTATGGTTCTGCACAGGTTTTACAAAATGTATAAAGTATTGTGTTTCTCTACAACAACCAAAAACCTTACAAGTGCAGATATATACATGACATGAAAATATTGCTTTACTCACTCAAACAGGGAGAGGAGAGATCTAGAGAAAAAGCAGCATGCAAAAAAAGTCCTGGAACTATAGAAGATCCTGCTTTCAGACACTGATCTACAGTACAAAATAAGCCTACTTGTACAGGTTGCAAAAAGTTTATGAAATCAATATGCTGGCACTTACTGTACAATAATGTTAACTGATTAACATAAGCCATGAATAAATATTTAGCCACTTCATAAAGCCTGCACAAGCAGCACAGGCATTCATGGTGGCAGAGAAAGCAATGCAGACATACTTCATTGTTCCCAAATAAAACAAGACTAGAAAAAGATTTCCCAAGCAGGAAATGGTAAACTACACAGCCAGACTAACTGTATTAGGGGTAAGTACATAATAAGTAATGTTACTTTCAACAGCTTTCTTATGTGTGTGCAGCCACTAAAAACCTCACTGTGAGACTATCAGGACAGAAAACAGAGCATTGGGTAGGACAGCTATTTTCTTTTAATTTCCCCTCCATGTTTACAGAAACACAAGGTGGGGGGAATCTATAGGAGGAAAAAACCTTGTCACCTAAATGCAGTTATTTCTTCAACTGTTATAGTCAAGTCCCCATGGTTCCTCTCCCAGGAAAAAAAAAAAGCAACAAACAAATCAAAACCATTTGACAAGAGTGTTTCATGGGATTATATCCAGCAGCAGACGTTCCAACACAAACATGTCTATCAGATCAGTGCCTATCATTTCAAGCCCAAAAGTCACCACATTGAAGGGGATTTCAGAGGCAGGGGAGTGGTAGCCCTACAATTAAAGCTCTAAGATGAAAGGAAGGGACTTGGGAAAGGGGTAAAGGAGGGAAGAGGGAGTCACTGAATCACAGGAGATAAGTGCACACAAGTTTCTAAATGAAGCACAGACAAAGTGAAGGGCACAAGAGTCATCTACAGGAGGTCACAGGTTCTGACAGCACTGGAGTTTGTTGGATTTCTGTCCATCGGTGGTTGGTGGGACACTGATGTCAACGACATTGTTGCCAGGAGATTCATCATGTGCAGATCGATCTGCAATCTGCTTCTGTGAAACAATGCGGTAGATTTCTGAAATGACAAGAGACTTGTTAGTGCCCAGAAAGACACTGCCTGCAACGGAGCACATGCACATGTCAGAGCAAGCTGTCAAAGAAGACGCTAGAACCCAAGAATGAGATTTTAACTTCAGAGCTGTGAAAGGGAATCTAGTCTGACCAGCTGTGGCATGTAGCATCTGGCTGGCTTTCCAGCTCTGTAATGGATACACCAGCCCCGTCTGGAAAAAGTTAAGACAAGATTCCTTACTGTCTTCCACAACAGCACTTCCTACCATGTTCTTTTTCAATGACTCCATGAACATGGGTATTATTAAAAGGTTTTTTAAACTAGGAAAGAGCAGGAA
>NW_010544796.1:5871-20321 GCF_000687285.1 Phaethon lepturus
TGATCTTATTTTTGATTTAAAAAAATGGCCAATATAATCTAGAAACACCAATCAACAGGATGCTTCCAAAACGCCATTATGCAGCAGCAATGACTGTTATCTACTTCACACTTTAGCTTCTGGCAAGCCGCTACTACCAAATGACAGAAATGCCTATTCCTCTCTGCAACAAACCAGTTTTCCCACCTATGACAGTAAATAGCCACCTGGATCAATATAGGGCTTCATGGAACTATAAATGTCTGTCCTGAGAGAATTAATTTATTTGACTCCAGTTAATTTATGCCTGAAAGCACACAGATCCACAAAGCTGTAACTGCTGAAGAGAGACTGCCAGGTTAAAAGCTTTCAGAAACAAACTATTTCAACCACATAGTTACTAGAAATAATTTAAGTTGAAAGGTTTTGAATTACTTATTTCACTGACTGTAAGCCCTTGTTCTAACTTCCCTCCATTGTGAGACAGGAAAAGGGCAAGTACCTCCCTGGAAGTCTGCGGTAAATATTATGATCACATTCACACAGCTACAGCCTCAAAACAGTAACACCCAAGTCTTTAGCAAGGTTTAAAAATCATGGGGGGACTATGTGGGTTTTGTTTACATTGGTTGGTTTTTTGGGGTTGGTTCGTTTGTTTAAAAGAAGCTGCACATATTTACATTGTTTAAAATGGAAGCCTTTAACCCAAGACTGATCTTGCTGCTATTGGCTACATTCAGCTCTTTGCTGAAAGGGATGAGGAGAGCTGTACAGAGATTGCCACATCCCCCTTCTCTTGTGCTCACTGGCATCCAGTGAACTAGCTGTTCAGAGTCATTGCCAAGCCCTCTTTTCTTTGGGGTAGCATCTGTTGGGTTGTTTTGTTTGTTCAAACTGGTGGCCAGTAAAGAAACTCCTGTCCTGCTGCTCCCACCCTCTTCCCTCCTCCAAGTCCCCCCCAGTTTCTCCCAACTCACTTGCTCTACACAGCACATTTTCCCAGGTTTCTTCTTCTCCCTTAGAAGGATGATTCTCCCCCCAGGTAATCACTTTAGAAGTTTCATTTAAAAAAATGGGCAATATAATCTAGAAATACGAAACAGGATGCTTTTTCAGGATTGCTCAGTCTTACTAGCCACATCCCCACTGTACCTGAACTGGACAATCTCAACACTTTTGGGAGCCCAGAACGCTGCTGTGAGATAGTGTTTTGAGTTCAGTTCGTCCAGGCCTGACCTCAGCTCAAGTTCTTGCTCCCTAAGTATCTTATCTGTTACAAGCAGACTATACTGGGGCTGTCTCCTAGAGCAACCTTTGACCCTGCGTAGAGAAGATGGCCTATCTCAGAACAGTGCAAGGGAAGACAGGATGGATGGCAACTGCTGAACTACACTCATGCTATTGAGAGCTGACCATGCTTTGAAACACCAACCTCCCTGTTACCTCAAACAGTATTTTGAGATATGACTACTGCAGAACACTGAGTGGAAGACAGATTCTGAAAGCAGAGATGCTCAAGTTCATCAAGGTTTGTTAGCTCCAATTCATCTGTCCTGCAGGCCCATGCTGTCCTTCAGACACCCTTGGGTGTGACAGCACCGTGCTTCCCAGGACTCTGCCTCAGATGATTAGCTCAGGCACAGAGCTACCCAATGCAGAGTCACCTCAGGCTAGTGCCAGAATAATACATCCTCTGTAACACAAAGTGCTAAAGCATACAGTGCTGACATACTCATAAAAACTAAAGTCTAACTAAAATTAGAGTAAAATTAGGCAAGTTTGGGAAAAGTTACCCACTTCAACCAAAGGAACAGCAGAGATGAGCAGCGCTTATTTTAAGCATTTATCTTGCTCTGTGTGCTTCCCACTTCTACTGGCTATAGGCTACGTATCTTCCAGCACATATCCTCACCACTTCAACCCTGTCCCTCCTCCTACCTCATGACCATACAATTCTCACTTCTTGGCCAACCTCAATTTGAAGGAAATCAGTAAGTTCCCCATGTGCTGCATTTAGCCTAGAGCAGAGCTACACTCTTCCAGAGGCCAAATAACACTCAGCTCAAATTTGCAAAACACTATCTGGAAATCCCTGTGAGCACAGAAGTGCTTTGGCAATGGCTTAGCACAGCAAAGACTTGCCGGTGTACCTACAGCAACAAAGCTTTACTGGCGAATCCTAGGCCTCATGTGCAATAGGGTGCTCCAGGGCCAAGAAAATACATGCAGGCAACAGCTCCATCTTAAGGAATGGAAATTATAAGCCCCAGTCTGAAAGAGGATAAAAGCAAGCAGTAGAGTGCTAGTACCTGGAATACCTCTGATGCATTGGACCTACTGCATGAGCCACACAGCATTCCCACACATACGGCAAGTCTGAAGCTGCAACTGAACACTGTGCACTCAGTAGCCACATCTACAGCAGAGATACATACTGAGGAACATTCTTGGGCAGTGGAAATCATAACACCTGACCTCATTTTGGCCTGTAACCATTATGACATTCTTAGACAATTCCTGGGACTCTTCAGGGACATTCCCAGCAGGCAGTCTGCAGGTAGCTATGAGCTGTTGGTGCAATCACCTATAACCCTTGCCATCAGCTGATAAGAGTTCAGTAGGCTGGATAAAAATATTATGTATCAGTCTGCTTTGGTACAAGAAGACACACTGGAACATTTAACTTCCTAGCATGGCTGTGGCTTCACTGCTTAGATTTCGTGCAGGCACAGAACTATTAGTACCTCTACAACAGTGCTATTGGAATAGGTTAAATTTATGGAACATCAGGAGACTAGAAGCTGCCAGATTCTTGGGCAGAGAGGCATATGTTGGTGGGAGGCAGAACACAAAGGTAAGATTAAAAAGCTTGCAAACTAAGCATTGTTCCCATTCATTTCCAAAACATTCTAGATAACTGCAAAACATGCCCATGAAGAAGATCGACTACCTCAGGAGGTTCTCTGAACCATACCTGTAAGGATGTTCTTGAAGGCTTCTTCTACATTTGTTGAATCCAGAGCGGAAGTTTCAATAAAAGATAAGTTATTTTTTTCTGTAATAAATAACAAGTGGTTTGGTTAAGAACTTTAATAGCACTTTATTTCACCTTTACTTTGAGGTTTTCAACTTTATTTTTAGGCCAAATCAGCTGGAGCACAGTCTTTTTTAATTTTTATTTCCTCTTACACTCAGAACAACTTGGCAGATCATTCCTTTAGCAGCTGGCATTTCAGCAGCATCACCTTTGACCACTGCCTTGCCATAGCATGATAACATTTTCCTCACTGCAGCCCTTGTTCAGTCAAGCAATACAATATTATTCTCATCTGGCTACATATTACTCCTAGAAGTACCTTCAGCAAGAGCACAGGCATGTTGCTGCAACAGGAATCACAATTCTCCGCTGCAACCCAAAAAAGATAAACAGACCTACACTTTCCTAATCAGACCCCACCTCCAAATCACAATAAAACCTCTAGTAATACAGTCTATTTTCTTCTTTCCTCTTACAATGCAAAAGATCTTTTAATTAAAAGATTATGATTAACACCCAAACATCACACCTAGAATGGTACTGTACCACCTGCCCAGAAATAGGCAAATTTCAGTCATAGACCTTAAACAGCAACACCTGTTCTATTACTAGCTATTTAAAACAGCCTTAGTAGGAAGTCAGGGGCAAAAAATAAGACCTTGAACCAACTGACCACAGTAATGCACTATCTAGAGTACCTACTAACTCATTTTACTTCTCTTATATAACCTTCACTCCTCATTTGTCTGAAAATTTAAAGTGGTTTTACTAACCACAGGGTACATGCACACTAGCAAATTTCAGAAAACATGTTTAAGCAAGTGCTAGTAATATTCCCAGAAGGATTTTAAAGGCTATACATTTAAATTCCACCTCCAAGCCTGATAGCCACATAAAAGTAAGCTGAATGCCCCTAGTCCTATATGGGCAAAAAGAATATTCGACCAGTGCTCTGCAATATAAGAAAGAGAGAGAAGTAATGCAGTGGCAGCAGCTCACATGTTGAGAAACATGAAAACCCACTTGTTTTCTTCCAACAATTGATAATCTCCAAGTCTGATGATCACTGTAATTTAAACTCGATGATGATCCCAGAGTCCTGAGGGAACTGGCTGATGTAGCTGTCAAGCCACTCTCCATGATATTTGAAAAGTCCCGACAGGTGAAGCCCCGGGAGACTGGAAAAAGGGAAATACTGCACCCATTTGTAAAAAGGGTAGGAAGAAGGACCCTGGGAACTACTGACCCGTCAGCCTCACCTTGTGCCCAGGGAGATCATGGAACAGATCCTCCTAGAAACTATGCTAAGGCACATGGAGGGCAGGGAGGTGATTTGAGACAGCCAGCATGGCTTCACCAAGGGCAAGTCCTGCCTGACCAACCTAGTGGCGTTCTATGATGGAGTGACCACCTCAGTGGACAAGGGAAGAGCTACCAATGTTGTCTATCTGGACTTCTCTAAGGTTTTTGACACACTCCCCCACAACATCCTTCTCTCTGCATTGGAGAGATACGGATTTGATGGGTGGACTGTTGGGTGGATGAGGAATTGGTTGGACAGTCACACCCAGAGGGTAGTGGTCAATGGCTCAATGTCCACATGGAGATTGGTGACGAGTGGTGTCCCTCAGGGGTCTGTATTGGGACCTTTAATATCTTCATCAGTGACACAGACAGTGGGATCGAGTGCACCCTCAGCAAGTTTGCAGATGACAACAAGCTGTGGTTGACACACACCTGAGGGACAGGATGCCATCCAGAGGGACCTGGACAAGCTCAAGGAATGGGCCCACATGAACCTCATGAGGTTCAAGAAGGCTAAGCGCAGGGTCCTGCACCTGGCTCGGGGCAACCCCTGGTATCAGTACAGGCTGGGGGATGAAGAGCAGCCCTGCCAAGAAGGACTTGGGGGTCCTGGTGGATGAAAACCTGGACATGAGCCGGCAACGTACGCTTGCAGACAAGAAGGCCAACCGTATCCTGGGCTGCCCCCAAAGTAACGTGGCCAGCAGGTCAAGGGAGGGGATTCTGCCCCTCTACTCCATTCTGGTGAGACCCCCCCCCCCTGCAGTGCTGCATCCAGCCCTCAGCACAGGAAAGACATGGACCTGTCGGAGCAGATCCAGAGCAGGCAACAAAAATGATCAGAGGGATGGAGCACCTCTCCTCTCAGAACAGGCTGAGAGAGTTGCAGTTGTTCAGCCCAGAGAGGAGAATGCTCTGGAGAAACCTTGTTGCAGTCTTCCAGTACTTAAAGGAAGTACTGGATTATAAGTACTTAAAAAAAAGTTTTAAAAAGCTTAAAAACTTAAAAGCTTATAAGAAAGATGGAGACAGACTTTTTAGCAGGGCCTGTTGCGATAGGACAGGAGGTAATGGTTTTAAACTAAAAGAGGGTAGATTTAGACTTGATATAAGGAAGAAATTTTTCACAGTGAAGGTGGTAAAACACTGGCACAGGTTGCCCAGAGAGGTGGTAGATGCGCCATTCCTGGAAACATTCAAGATCAGGTTGGACAGGGCTCTGACCAATGTGATCTACCTGAAGACGTCCCTGCTCCTTGCAGGGGGGTTGGACTAAATAACCTTAAAAGGTCCCTTCCAACCCAAAGATTCTATAATGCTACTAAATGCATCAGTGCTCTGGAGCAGAAACTACACCATCTAAGAGAAGGTTCAGTATTCGTTTGCAGCTGTCTACGTTGATATGTATTCAGGAGAACCAGGCCTCTAGGAAGGAAGGAAAGACATTTTGTCTTGTGATATTTTATATTTATGTTGTGACATTTTCTCTTCTAAACATTGCTTACTGTTTCTAGCATTGCTAGAGGAAGTATTTAATCTTCAGCTATCAGGCAGCTCAAGGACAATGTTTCAAAAACATGTACTACCACTAGATTTAAAAACAACAACAAAAAAACCCCACTCAACCACACACGCTATCTTAAATGCTTTTTTAGGGTCAAAAATAAAACTGGAGGTGAAAGTTCAGTCCTGAACAACAATAACACGATTACAGCTTGCACCAACATCAAGTTCAGAAAGCACCAACCCAGAACACACTGTCTACAGACCTGCAAAAGCCCGGGCCTCATCAGTAGGCACGGCTCTCAGATGGCGGAGGTCACTCTTGTTACCCACCAGCATGATGACAATATTGTTGTCTGCGTGATCTCTAAGCTCCTTTAGCCAGCGCTCCACATTCTCATAGGTGAGGTGTTTGGCAATGTCATAGACAAGAAGAGCCCCAACAGCACCGCGGTAATATCTGAAACCATAAGGCACATTCCTTTACAGAGAGCTCTGTCTGAGTTACACCAACAAACCCAGTATCTGGCTCTTCTATACTGGTTACTACTAAAAAGTTAAAAACATGCCCCGCACTTTGGAAAAAGTTGTACTGTTGTGGGGGTTTTTTTAAATCTAAAACCAAGTTCCAAATGCTGGAATTTTTTTAATGGCATTCCTAAAAAATTCCAACGTATGTAACAAAATGCTGAAAAGACTGTGGAAGCCATGACATTTTTAGTCTGCTAAAACAGTGTGCAAGAAAACTCACAATGCATTTCAGAATCAGTAGTGATAGAAGGTTTTTGTGAAGTTATAACTTATCTTCCTACTAGGAAAGTAGTCCTTCGTAAAATGTCAGTATTTTTTGCTGATCTTTCAAATACTTCCTGTCCCTCTTAAGGGACTCTGGGCTATATTGACACTTATCCACGTGCCCATAATCCAAGAATAGAGTTTGCTCCCTCAGTGCAGGTTTGAGCCCATTTCAACTCCAGCCAAAGGCTCAGGACATCACAAGCCAATCATCAGTTCTATAATGTCCATCTCTCTCTTCCACATAATCTTATCATTTCTCCTCAGCTCCACCAGCACCTGTCCAACATGTTGCTGAACCAATTCAGGGCACCAACTCAGCAGAAAACATTCACTTTTTACTGCTGGTTGGCATTCTGCTGGCTTAGCAAGCTGAACTGGCCTAGTGATGTGTCAAGCAAGAGCTCGTGCCAGCACAAAGGAGAGGCAAGATCACAGGACTACAGATGCACCAATTGTCATTGGCCAAGCCTGTTGTTGAACCAGACTCAGCCAGCAGTTTTTCTGCTAAGCTTGTACAGCAGTAAGAACAATTTAAGGGTCACAAAAAAATTTCTGAAAAAACACACCAACAATTATGGAAAAGATGCAATTTCAAATCACCACTTACACCTGCTTCTGCATTACTTTGTTTTTGCATTCCTTCCCTATAGATTATTCCCTTTGGGCTCCACACTCTTCTATTTTTCTCCCACCTATTCTGCATTACCCTATTTCACCTCAATGAAAAAAGTTCCCCTTACATTGAGTTTAATACAAATGGCTCAAGCTGTGCATGATTGAGAAACAAGTTTATACCTTTAAAAATAGATATATATCTGTAACACTAAAGATTTTCAACTCTCTAATCAGAATATGCCCTGGATAACTAAGCCTGCCAACAGGGTTTTTCTTTTTTCCTCTAAAAGATACTTTTGCCTACTACCTGCACAGAAGCAGATACACCCAGAGGTTACATCTTACGGCACTGTGTGGATTAACAAGGTGCCATACATGAAAGCTTCTTAACACCATTGTTCTAAATAGGGATGTGCCCAATACTGGAGAGTCAGCACTATCACAGTTGCCTTCCTACTTACTGGTTATTCAGCATGCACTCTTGGACCCAATTTTCAGGGCTGTGACTAATTTAAAATCCTTGACATTTCAAGGGAGCTTGTGGCTGCAGACTGTCCTAAAAATA
This sequence comes from Phaethon lepturus, assembly GCF_000687285.1. Lineage (NCBI taxonomy): Eukaryota > Metazoa > Chordata > Aves > Phaethontiformes > Phaethontidae > Phaethon > Phaethon lepturus. The sequence goes on from NW_010544796.1 coordinate 13,674, forward strand.
CCCTCAATCTCAAGATTGAGGGGACAGTGAAGACCAGAAGTCACTGGCGTTACAGTAAGACACTGTGCCTAGACCAAAACCTGATGCCAAATAGTACTCAGCTTCCATCAGAAATGACACTCATTCCACATAATGAAGATAGCATACCCAGGGCAGGTAAAAAACCCCAAATCACAAGACTTAGAACAAAATTTCCCACACTTCATTTAAGCTGTCATTTTTTCTATAACAGTATCATTAGAATCTAAAAGTTACTTTCATTATATTAATCAAGGAACACAAAAATATTTGTTGTCTTATGACTTGGATGTACACTGAAGTTGGTCATAATAATTTTGTCATGTATCCCAAATATGTTTCATTAATTCTCTACCCATAAGTTTATCTGTACCATCTCTGCTAGAATTCTGCTGTTAGCCTGAGCAAAGACATAGTACTCACGCTGAGGTAATGGCACGGTATCTTTCCTGTCCTGCAGTATCCCAGATCTGTGCTTTTATTGTCTTCCCATCCACCTGGATGCTCCTGGTGGCAAATTCCACCCCAATGGTGCTCTTACTCTCCAGATTGAACTCATTACGTGTGAAACGTGACAGAAGATTACTCTTCCCAACTCCAGAGTCTCCAATCAACACAACTGAAAGAAAAGACATTATTTTTTAAATTAATTCTTCATACCAACATTTACATAGTGCAGTGGTGCTACCTGGCCGCTATATTGCCTTACGAGGCAGGACCCAGGAGTTGTGCAGCCAGATAAACACAGGAGAAAGCTACGCTGACAACACCTCAGACTTTACAACTCATAGCTTGCTTCCCCAGCCCCAAAAACAGCCCCAAGCCTTTCTGTTGCTAGCTGCTCAGTTCCTCAGAGATGGAAATGAGAAACTGCTACAGCAACTGTCAACTGCTAAACATTGCTTTGGAGGCCCCAAGCCACCACCAGTAATTAGAGGTAACTGGATGTCCCTTGCATACTTGACCTTTTGCAGAGGAAGGCTGCAACCCACTTTAAGAACCACTCCAGTCAAGAACATGGCAATGAGCTACCTGTCAAAATCCGGGGTACATTATAAGCCTAGTCTATTTTTATTACAAAAACAAAAAACTACAGTAAGTAAACAATTATTTGCAGTCCCTGTTGGGGCCATATAAGGTGTTTTATTTAAGTAATTTAATTCATAAATATGTTCACCACAAAAAGGGGAAGAGACATTTCATACTACAAACAAGATACAAAACAAAGCAGAACTTCATCCAGCAAAACAAGTTCTAGTAGATTGCATGTGAAGTAAAAGATGAGCTAAAAATCTCTGCCTCCATGCAAGGTGTTGCCTTGTTAACAGAAAAATGTTAGTGCAGAGAGATCTTTAGCACACAAACCCCAGCTTTACCAAAAGGTATTATGAAAATAAAAGGTACATTTTGTAGTAGGAGTTTCCCACTACTTTGGGGCTGAAACTCTCTCAGGCTGCTGCTTCATACCCAGCCACACTAGATCAGGCTCTCCATGAGACCTTCTCATCAACAACTCCAAAGGCAAGATTTGTCCTACTAGGTTCTTTATTATGCAGCCAATGCAACTACACACATTTTCTTAAATCCCTGTATTACTGACTAGAGCAAGAAATAACTAAAGGGAAACAAGACTAAAAGCAATTAAGCCATCCTCCCTTAGTCTCAGCAAATACTGTATCACATATAACTTTGGTATTCAAGCTAACAGTATCCTGGCTTGAGCACAAGGAAGAAAGGTAGTCTCAGTGAGGTTTCTTCAACTTTGGGAATATTTCTTACTTCAGTTCAAAGTACACATTTGTTGATCTTACTCATCCATATGATCTGTTTTTCCTATAGAAAAGCAGACATGGGCAGAAAACATTCCTGATCCCTCCGCAACAAATTTACAGACAACTCTTCTCATTCCACACTTCCAGAATGAGCTCACCAGCATTCTCCCAGCGCCAAGGATCATACGCATCTTTAGAGCTACTACAGATTTTTTTCTGCTTAGGCTATTGTTTCAGGATACAGCTCTGGCAGCACACTGCTCTAGTTCATGTACCTCCCCACCCCTGCCAGCACATTCCCAAACTTCTGCTGTAGCCCTCTGCTGCTCTGCTGCAACAGCTCCCAAACTGCATGGGGAGATTGCTGAAATGCTCCGGACTAGCCCCCGCCCCCCCCCAGCATTTCATCCAGCTGACAGCACAGATAGACGGACAATTGTGCTAGCACAGCTGAACAGTCAAAATACAACAGAGGCACGAACAGGCAGCCAGTGAATCGTGGCAAGGCGCCACAACTCCCCACCCGGGATAGCTCAAATCCGCTCCTCACAGTGCTCTGCCTTCACTGGCAAACAGCCTAAACCATTTTTTTAGGGTATGAGAACAGATATATAAAAAAGATATTATTATGAGTTCTAACTCTAGGATTTTGTTAGCTTTATTTTCCAGACAAACAGTTTTTCATCACTAATTCAACAGGGTGTTCCAAGAACGGGCCGAAGGTCACCCACCTTGCACAGTGATCTGCTGGCCTGGAGTGGGCTGTATCATACAGCAAAGCCCTGACCATAACGAGAAGGAGGTAAGAACATCGACCACACAAGCTAGACCAGCTTGGAAAAACCCTGAGGCTTCCAACTATTTCCAAAGGAAGTTACCTTCTCGTGAATCTGCAGCTCGAGAAAGCACAGCTGTGTCTCCAGGTTCTAGATACCTCCTATCCTCTAACATCTTAAAATTATCAGCTTTGTGCATAAACCATGCAAATGGATTTCAGGTCATTAACTACATCTGTCACAGGAAGAAAATTCAGGGATCCTGCGCTACTTTAGCTGGTTACTCACCTCTGCTGCAATCTGGCAAAGCACCAGACTCCCCTTTACTGGGCTGCTCCACATTCTAGCAGAGCTTTTTTAAGAAGTTACTGGATGCAGAAATAACAGAGGAAGGCGACAAGATTCCAACTCAGTAAGTAATATTCCCTCTACCTTACAGTCTCCAGTGCTTCTTGTTAATACTCAGTCTTGAGCATTAAACAAGCATTTTCACTTTCAGAAGAAAGACGCAAAGACTGGAGGCCCACACGCAGGCAGAACCCAGAAACTTTTGTTTTCTATGGAAATTGAGCAAGATACATTCAAGGTTCTTAGATCTTGAGAAAGTTCCTAAATTTGGGAACAGGCCACCAGGCAGCATTGCCTGTTCAAATGCAAAAGTCTCGACAGAGTAGAACAGAAAGTTCAAAGTCAGATTTAAGAGCCTGCATACTCCCTAAACACATCTCACCAGAATCAATGAAGTCACACTCCCTAAACAGCCTTTAGGGCCACACTGGTAAAGGAAAGATGCACTGGTTTTAACTTGGAAGTGACTTGAACCAATAACCAGCACCAATCATCATCAGACAGCTCTAAGTACACAAGCAAGCCACGCTTAGTGCTCTGTTTAAATCCTGAATTGTGGCACTGCTCCTCCAGTCTTTCCTGATTTTCTCTCTCCTCCATCACACTGTGCCAGCCTGAGGGTTACCTTTCACCATGTTAGCTATCTGTCAGAGGCAAAGCATTCAGATCTCAGTCATCATCATCACCCTCCTTCCCTTGTCTTGTTACGCCTCACAACAAACAGCCCTACAGTGAGCAGAGCACAATCCCACCACCCGGACACCTGCTTCATGCTGCGGGATCCTGGTACAAAGCAAGTGAAAGACAGAATTAAAAATACAGGGCAATACATTGTTGGTAAGAAAAAAAAAGATCAAATTTATTATAGAATTTTAAATACACCAGTTTATTAATCTGACAAAAAGAATACATTCTTTTGAACAATGAAGATTAAGACTCTCTCAGAGAGAGACCACATAAGCAGAGTTCATTATAAATATTAAGTACATAAGGTTGACAGACATTAATGACTAATATGACACACATTTGTTTTTAATATGCACAGCCTTTGTTAGGCTTAAGTTCTGACTAGAGTGGCCTAAATTCCCACAAAGGTAACAGAAAGTTCTTTTTTTCCGTCCTTTTTCATGAGCCAGCACACATCTGCACAACCTCAAAATTAATTTTTAAAATAAACACTGATAATAACTGATCTTCTTGAGAGGAAAATTAATGTGCAGATCACATTTTAATAGGTACAAGGCTTCCAATATTTTAACAACTATTAAAAGGTCATTAATTCAGTTCCATATCCAACCCATTCAAAACTCATCATGAAAAGTTCCTGCTTTTTAACCATCCCAGCTACAAAACTAAATGGAAACAGAGCCCTGAACCACTGGCTTTCCTTGGGTTACGTCACTGCAACGCATCTACAAGAAGATCCTCACAGCGTCATTATTTTGTATGGCTCTGCATACAGAATTCAGCTTGTTCTCCCAAAGGTTGGCTCAGTCATTTGTTAACAACATTTTGTTGTGATCAATAAAATAAGCAGTTCTGACTGCTGGGATGCACATAGAAGAAAGGGAAATTGGGAATAAAGATAAAGAGGCGCTAGTCTAGCAGAGCAGCTTTGACTATAACCACACTCACATCCCCAGAGTGCCGCCAAACCTTAAATTAGTTTTTGCCTACTGAGTGCTAGACCTGATAAGCCAATATAATGTTCATCTCTCCTGCAGCCCTATTGAAATGGCTGGTCCTAAAGCACAAGCTGACAGCCGACATGAGCAGTCATTCACAAGGGAACACCAAGAACAGCGGGCCAGCTACACACAGAAACTGTTGCTCCTTGGCCATTTTCACCCCTGAACAACTGTTTTATAAGCAGTATTTCACACAAAAGAGACTAAATGGGGCTCTTTGCCTTTTAAATTTTTCATAAAGCTGGTTAATATAATCTATGCTAAGTGACAGAAGTTCCTATACAAGCAGTTCCAGATCTTCCACTACATAAAAAAAAGTAAATATTGTGACTTTAAAGCAGCACTGCATTCAACTGAAGTCATCCTAAATGATATTACAATGCAAGGATGGAGATTTCTTAAGCAAGCGCCAACTGTAAAAGCTGAAATCAGTGTCCAACCAAATTTCCTTTGGAAATACATGGTAGGGGAAATGGTCAAACCTTAAATTTAATAAAAATAATCCTTCACAGATTGCAACCCTCCACCACCATTATTTCTACCTCTGACCACTACACATGCCTTACAGAAGCGAGTTCAAAAGCAGTTTGTGTAGCTAAGAAGGGGCTAAACACGAAATCAAACCCTGGACATTATTTCTTTCATTATGTCAGTTCCCCCCATTATCATAGGGGGCAGATGGGAAAGGAAGGGGAGTTGGTCCTACAAGCAGAGACCTCATCCCACTTGGTCCCATTTATATTCATTATTTCTTGCCTAGTCCCAAAAAGCTTAGAAGAAAGGGAAGGAGGTTTTTGTGGGTTGGTTGGTTTGTTTTTTAAAAACCATTCACACAACTACCCCTACCCAAAAGGATACACAGAAATGGACAATTCTCTCCCCCAGTTTTCATTAAGTGCTACTTTGCAGTATCAACACAACAGCATGGTTCCTGACCAAATAGCTTTAGGTTAAGTTTCACTCCAGATAAAATTAAAAATGCATTTCAAAGCAGCATAAGTATTTTTAAAGATGAATGCAGTTCTGCCTACCAAATTGACTGTTCACGGAAAGAAAAAAGGAAATAAAATTTTTAGGCTTTCAAGTTCCTGGCTATTAAACCACTTGGGAAATAGACAGTGGGACGACTTCAGAAGGAAAGTAGTTTAGACCCAGACAGTTTCACATATTTTTGGAGCATAGTCTTCTGCTTTATAGGCAGAGAAGAAGTAAGAGCTTTTCCCCCCCCACTACCTTGAAGACTGTAAAACAAATACACCAGACAGGCAAATACATCCATAAAGTATTTCCAACAGATGAGTAATTGCCCTCTCCTTTCATCAACAAGCAAGTGTGGAACCGCTGCTGCCCTTGTTAGGGGCCAGGCATGTACAGCATGCCCTGACATCAAACTCCTGGGGGATTTTCATGGCAGCAAACACACACCCACACCCCTGCCAGACCACCCTGCCCACAGACCGCAACGATAGCCTTGCCTTTTGTAAGGGCAAACTCCTTGGATGAATCTACGGATTGCAGCCATGCTACCACAGAAGACCACACATAAAACAGGCTGGGAAACACGAGGCTGGACATTTCACACCAGCGCACATTATTCCTTAGGCCTCAAAGGCAGAGCGGTGGGACGTCCCAGGGAAAAGGTCAGCCTGAGCATCTTTACACATGCGGGACACCACCTGCAGCAACATTTACACAGGACATCAACGACAACAAAAGCCACCTGAGCCAGCACAAGAACAGCAGCACTAAATCCACCCAGCAGTTACCTACTTTCTCACAGAGCCCCTGCCCGCACAAGTATGGGGACGGAACGATTAAAATAAGCCCAGGCAAAGCCAAATTAACACCATGACGCTTCCTAGCTTCACGTCTCCGCGTTCAGTCAGTAGCCCGCCAAGGAGTTCTCCACCGAAGTTTTCTCAGCTCCGGCTCGACGCCGGGGGAAGATTCCTCGGGCGGCCCATACGAACGGCGCCGCCGTCGGGCGCAACCCCCTGCTCGGAGCCCCCCTCCCCTCCAGCCCGCGACCCAAGCCCTGAACCTCTC